>NC_057812.1:19837065-19837793 GCF_018294505.1 Triticum aestivum
GGGGATGTGTGCGACGCGGGAGGGCGGGAGGGGGGAGGGAGCGTGGCGGGCCGGAGAAGGAGCGGGAGGCATACCTCAGGGGCGGCGAGGCCCGGCGGCGGCGGCGGCGGCGGCGGGTCGCGAGATCTGGGAGGGGGCGCGGAGGGCGGAGGGGGGTGGGGGTGGGGTGGAGGAGTGGACGAGTGGGAGCACGTGGCGACCGGGTCTCGCCCGTAGTAATACGCGCGCCTGCGGGCGGATGACGGCAGCCCTCCCCCCTCTCTCTCTTCTCTCTTCTCTCTTCTCTCTTCTCTGCGCTCTAGATTGGATTCTGCGCGTGAGATCGATCGACTGCCTGCCGTAACTCCGCCGCTCTATCACGCTCCACGGATGGGTTAAACCCGCTTTATTTATAGATGATGATGATGATGATGACCTGGCTCCTCCCTCGACGTCCACGTCCGTGCCCCCACTCACGAGGCGACGCGCAGCTTCTCCCTCGGTCTCCACGTCCGTGCCCCAATCACGAGGCGACGCGTGCCTTCTCCCTCGACCCTCCACGCCCGTGCCCCACTCACAAGGCGACGTGCGGCTTCTTCCTCGGCCTCCATGTCCGTGCCCCCACTCGCGAGGCGACGCGTGGCTTCTTCGTCGGCCTCCACGTTCGTGCACCCACTCGCGAGGCGACGCGTGCCTTCTCCCTCAGCCTCCACGTCCGTGCACCCACTCGCGAGGCGACGTGTGGACTC
>NC_057812.1:19838281-19858514 GCF_018294505.1 Triticum aestivum
GTTCTCCACGTCCGTGCTCCACTCAAGCAGTGACGCGTGCCTTCTCCCTCGACATCCACGTTCTTGCCCTACTCAAGCAGTGACGCGTGCCTTCTCCCTCGACATCCACGTATGTGCCCCACTCATGCGGTGGCGCGTGGCTTCTCCCTCGACCTCCACGTTTGTGCCCCAGTCATGGGGTGACGCATGGCTTCTCCCTCGACCTCCACGTCCGTGCCCCCAATCACGAGACGACGCGTGGCCTCTCTCTCGGCCTCCACGTCCACGCCCCAGTAGCGAGGCGACGCGTGGCTTCTAACTTGACTCCACGTCCATGCCCCACTCGCGAGGCGACGCGTGCTTTCTCCCTCCATCTCCACGTCAGTCTTCCAGTTACGAGGTGATGTGTGTCATCGTACTTCCTCCATTACCTGTTGGTAGAGCTGAAAACAGCCTGCCTGAAGAGATGGGGCTGTTTGGTTTGAGGCCGAGCTAGCCCCACCAAAACTTTGGCATGACCAAAAATTTGGCAAGTTGTTTTTGTTTGGATTGCGACCATTATATCCACCAAAATTTTGGCAAATGGGATCTTTGTTTTGTTTGGTTTGCGATCATCTGAACCTCATGATGATCATACTAGTTATGAAAATATTTAAATGCATCTACTGTTTAAAATTAAGAAAATATAGATCAAAACTTAGATGAAATTGATGTGAAAATGAAATCGTCAAAATAATAGTGTAAGTCATTGTTGCACTTGTAAGCCGCTAGTAGTTAATTGTCCGCAGTAGCATACATCATGCATTTTTTTAATCTAGATTGATGCATGCTGCTAATCACGCACGGGTCTACGTATTTGTAGTGGAAAAGCGCTGCTGGTTGCTGACAAATCAACATATTCTGCTGCATGCACTGGGCAGGGCCCACCAAACAACCGTGCCAATATTTTGGCGGAGCCTTTCCATGCCCGCGACTCGCCAACGAATCGGCGCGATTAACATGGAGGGGCGCAGGGCGAGCCAATTTTCAGGCGCCGGTCCAAACGGCCACCAAAATACGTGGGCGAGCCAACTTTTTGGTAGGGCTAGTATTGGTAGCGATCCAAACAGCCCCAAAATGCTCGCATTCCGAACACTAGTTTCTCTGTTGGTCATGCATAGATCGAAATAAGGAAGAAACAGGAGTCACCTTCAGCAGAAGGGCAAGGTTTTCAGGTAGCGTGCCCCTACTGCCATAACTGAAGCTCCATTACGAGTAGCCATATGATACTGCATATTTCCCTTCACAAACCAGCTACTGAACGACCAACACCAGCTCGGATTTCCTTTTTTAAAAATAACTATGATCCTGATCATCTTTTTCTTGCATGTGTTTTTTACATATGCCGGTTAAACCTAAACTGACACATATTTATCCTACAGTTTCCTCAAAAGATGGCACAATATCAGTATACTGCATGTAAGATAGCAGTATCAAGTAAAAACATGTGGGATCACAATAACAATCAAGAGTAAACAGTAATGACTTACTCAAACTTGTCCCTTTTTCACAGCTTTTTATTTCCATTATTAGATTATTACAGTTTCAGCCAGCATAAAAGAAGATTTGTACACACGTGGTATACACAACCCAGTTACCCATGTATGCCTTCCTTCCTGAGCAGTAACACCAAAAGGCTCAAATGATGCTTCTTTCAAGTGGCATAAGAATGTGTGTGCATGCTGGGTAACATTTTCTAGGTATTTCCCCCCAAAAAAACTCCACCCTCGAGTCTCCCAAAGAGATCTTCTCAATTCCTTCTGCCCTCGGCTCTTCATCACAAGGCCATAAGCGTACCTCATACGATGGTTGCAGTATGCAGCTTCATCATCCATACATTCCTTATATGATGATTCATATTGCTTTGGACTGAAAAGCCACTGCTTGGATATCTCTGGTCCACCGCCTCAGTATACACATTCTTAATAGTTAATACTAAGAGCTTGTCTCTGGTCCACCGCTTCAGCAACTTATTATTAGCCCATGTTTCCTCGGATACTACTTCAGAGTCGCATCCCTGCATACACTTGGTGAACATCTTATTAAAAGCTTTCAAACCCCCAGCAAATGCACCAAGGCGAGATGTGGAATTCTTTTGAATGTTCCAGTGACAGCATGTATTGGGAAACAATTCCTCAATTGCTTTTGACATAACTTCGTCACCACGTCTGCAGGAAAGAGCGCCACACTGGCTCTTCCCAGCCAAACCCACATGTGTACAGCATTGATTCATGTCACCAGCAAGAACATGTGTTGCGAAGCTCAAGACAGTTTCAGATCATTCAGTTCAGTCCCCATGGCAGCACGGTGGCACAGTCGGGGTGTTCGTCGTTTGAGAAGCATCATTTAAGAATGATCGAACCTCATCACGGTGACAGCCTCGGAAGGGGCCCTGCTCGAACCTCATCTCCCAGAACTGCTCCAGCTCCTCAAGAATGCCACTATTCCTGACATTTGAAAGACAACATGATGGCATTCTGAACACTAATTTCTCCATTTGTCATGTATACAATGAAATAAGTTCAGAAACAAGAGTTACCTTCATCAAAAGGGTAGGAGTTTTAACGGATCAGATAGTATTGCAACAAGTCAAGTTGCACATGCCATATGCTCCAGCTTCTCCCAGGTTAGGAAAGTCTTAAGAGTTTCTGTAAGGGTTGGCAATAAATAGCTGCTTCAAACTATGTAAAAACAGGTGAGTACAACAGAGCGAACAAGTGACCGAGCTACTTGTGTTCTGGCAGACTTGAACTACAGGCAACAGATATTACAGTGCACATAGCAAACAAAGACCATGCCAGAAATAGTGTGTAAAAGCCAAAAATAAACTTTGGAATAGTGCCTCATGCTCAAGAAACAAACTCTGATGTTTTCTTATTAAGCAGAAGGAATTTCTGGAAACAACATATGGATGTAAGAAAGCAACCGCATACAGTCTTACCCTCATGAGTTCACACCTTAAAATCAGAGACAAATGCTGATGTATTCGGTGCAATGTCATATGCCAATGTCTCAGTTAGAAACCAGCTATTGAACAACCAACTTCCACCGAAAACAACGGTTAAGAAAAACCCATGACCTTGTTTATTTTATTTTTTTTGTTGCATGGTTCTGAAACATTAATATGTGATTTTTAGAAAGGTCAGCCGACCCCAACTTAGCTGACCTATATTCACCCATAGCAATCCTACACTTGCATCAAGATGGCATGTGTTGAAGTGCATATGTGGACTGCCTAGCCCTTTCCATAAGTTCAGACTTTTGGTTGCGTTTGCTAGTGCATGAAGCTTAATAGCATGCATGGTTCAAACTGGCCGGTTGACCCCAATACACTGCCACCCACACAAACTTAAAAATAGCACTGGTGAAACTTCATCATATAACAGTTTAACAAACATCATGGACTCATGCTAATTAACAAATATGTGGAAACAAAGATAGTAGTATCCAGCAAAGCACATGGAATCAGAGTAGTAACGATCAAAAGCAAAGAATTATGACTTACTCAAACTTTATCTCGTTTCACAGGTTTCCATTTCCATTTTTAGATTACAGTTTGAGTCAGCAGAAAAGAAGGTATGCACATATATGTTGTAAAAGACCCAGTTATCCCTAAGTATATCTTTCGTTCCTCAGTAGTAACACCAAAAAGCTTTATCGATGCTTCTTTCAAGTGGCATAAGATTGTGCATACTGTGTAGCATTTTGGTATTTCTCCAATTCTTTCTCTCCACCCTCAAGAGCCTCCCAAAGAGATCTTCTCAATTCCTCCTGCCCTTCACTCTTCATCACAAGGTCATAAGCATACCTCATAGCATGGTTGCAGTATCCAGCTTCATCATCCATGCACTCCTGATATGATGATTCATATTGCTTTGGGTTGAAAACCCACTGCTTAGCATCTCTGGTCCACCGCTTCAGTATATATATTTCTGGAATTTTGCCCACATTCTTGATACTAAGAGCTTTCAGAGTATGTGGACAAAGTAAACCCATTGTCTCAAACTGACTACAGCTGCAAGTGAGTTGCATTGTTGACATATTCAGATGAACTGTGCAGACTCTTGACCCTCTACCCTGCATAGTCATCTCAAACCGATATGTGTCACTGTCTTCACACGGAAGTGCCTTGAATTTTGTGGCCCCACAACCGTCAAGAAAATATGTCTCGAATAGCTTGTAGATTCTGTGTGTATAAACTTTTGCTGCATGATTCAAAATATCACTGTGCTTTATAATACAAGAAAGTGGCCTTTGACAACACCGCACATCCTCATCAAACTCTTTTTCGCGCCAATCCTCAGTCAGCTTATCCACAGCAGCAACAATTGTGGAAAGAGAAGTCGATTTATCAACAATGCAAGTGAATATGTTACTCAAACTGTCACATTGTGGCTCGTTTTCGACCCCACCATCAAAAGTGCACTTGTTCAGAGCACCACACCACTTCTGCTTGAGCTTATAAAGTTTGCTCAGCCACTTATTATCCTGCAACTTAAACTCACGGAGCATCGCAGCCCATGTTCCCTCGAATTCTGCTTCTGAGTCGCATCCCTGCATACACTTGGTGATCATCTTATTAAATGCTTTAGAAGCATTAAGTGCACCAAGGCGAGAAGCGGCATTCTTTTGAATGTGCCAGTGAGCAATGCGATGGCATGCATTTGGAAACACTTCCTCAATTGCATTTGACATAACTTGGTCTTGGTTGGTGAAAATAGATCGTGGTTGCCGGTTTCCCATTGCCTCCAAGAAAGACTTGAACAGCCACGTGAAAGATGACATGGAATCATCTGCTAATAATGCACAGCCATACATAGTGGTCTGCCAATGGTGGTTCACACCAACAAAAGGAGCAACTATATAATTCTGTTTGTTTAAGCGGTAAGTTGAATCAAAGACAACCACGTCACCGAAACAGTCATAGTCCATTCTGCTCCTACCATCTCGCCAAAAGATATTACTCATCCGACCAGCTCGGTCTAACTGAACATCCCAGTAAAACATTCCATCTAAATTTGCTCTGCTCTTTAGATGGCTTACAATGCTTTGCAACTCTCCGGTCCCTACGGCTGATGTCCTTGTTATGCTGCTAAAACCAGGGAGCAAATCTTGCCTCGGAGTCTCTGCGTTGTTAGCTACGCTAGTGCTTGCAGCCATTTGGGAAGGTACACCCCCTAACTGGTACCCACCATATAACACCGCATCCGCAGCAGAACATGACCTCCCAGCTATAAGTGACTTGGCAGACCGCAGAAGGTGTCGTTCTTCAGGTCTTACCAAGTTGTGGTTGTGATCAGACACGAGTCGGATTACCCTCCACTCGCCCTGGCTGTTTGCTCTGAAGCGAACCATGGCCCTGCAATTGGTCCTGGTGTGCGGGTCGTTGAAGTTCTCGTCGGTAAGCTTCTCTGCTTCCTTGAGGCCCTCCTTGGAGCAGAAGTAGTCCTTGGTCCTGATCCTCTTGGTGCCAGTGAAGTAGGACTGCTTGCCCTTGCGGACGCTGAACCCCGTGCGGTGCCCGTAGTCACAGTACAGCTTGTACGCCTCCTCCTCACTGTACACCACCTTCAGGAGCAGCTCCTCGGCCCCCTCCTTGCTGCCCTGCACAGTTGGGACCTCCTCGCTCTCGGCTTCCTCCACAGTGGCTCCTCGCACCCTCATTCCGCCGCCGGGGTGAGAAACCGGCACCTGTCCTTCCCTGGCCCCTTCAACGCTGACCGGAGCACCGCTGTCCTGCAACCTGGCTCCTTCACACTGGTCTGCCCCAACGACACCGACGCTCTCATCGACGCTCATTGGGTCTCCTCCCCCGGCATCGGCACCTTCACCGTCAGTGTTCACCATGGCCTACAAAGTCAAACACCGGAGATCGATCAGACAAACAGCTGAAGGAAAGAAATGCTATCAACCCTAGCCGACATCTGAAACCTAGCCTCACGAAGGGGAAAAGCTACTAAACATCATCAGAGCTAAGCAATCGGCTGTACGCGGGGGCGGATCCAGTATAGATGGTGCGAATTTCTCTACCTCGTCGCCGGGAAGAAATCGTGGATGGACGGCGAAATGCTCGTACCTCAGAAGGGACCAGTGGCCGGAATCGCGGCGGAGCAGCCGCGGCGCGGCGCCGGAGCCTGCCTATAACTTGACGGCGCCGAGAAGGCCGCCTCCGCCGCACGCTTCAGCCGCCCCGCCCGGGCTCGCCGGAGTCGGTCGCGCCGCCCGCCGGAGAGTCGTAGTCGGTCGCCTTCCCAATCTGGTTCGGGATCGGGAGCGCTCGCTCGGGTTTGGTTTGGTCTGTGTGGAGCAAAATTTTTTTGTGTGTGTGTGTGTGTGCTCGAGCCCGAGCCCGAGCCCGATGAGTATGGGCCGGCCAGGTCAGAGGAGCCCAAATGAAGATTATTGGCATGTACAATGGTGCTATCTTAGGAGTGCCATGTAGGATAAATGATGAGGTGGATGAGAGAAAACTCATAAGAAAAGGCTTGTCTTCTCTTATTTAAGATAAGACAAGAGATGATATCTTAGCACAATATGTGTCACCACGTTTTTAGGAATAACTAGTTATGAAGATAAGGCTAAGAAATGACCCATTGCAGACATCTTTTTTTGTCATCTCTTAATTACATGCAAGACTTAAGATAAGACTATTTTATCAACCATTGTACATGCCCTTACTCGTCTGGAATTACTCGTCACGGAAATGAAATAAAAATGAATTTATCTAAAACTAAAATCCGTCTAGATACATCCATTTCTCCGATAAGTATTCGCGGGATGGAAAAACTTTACCAAAAAAGATGGATGGCAATTGAGGCTACTCATGGCAGTCACAAATGCAGTAAAAGTTTCTAAAAATAATGTAGTAAAAATGTTGACTTAAATTTTGCGTTATTTTTATATCATGAGTGATTTTGTGCGAAAGCTATTTTCGTGAGAAATTACATCATGTGCTCCGAGAGTTATAGCTAGGTGTAGTGTGTTGACATGCATAGACAAATGTGGCGAAATGTATGAAGTATGATAACGCCTTAAAAACAAGTTTGTATTGGTTAATTTCGAAGCCCTACTGCAATTATGTTATTATTGAATATCAACACGTGTTGGATGGTTAGGAGGATGGTGACACCCCGACAAGCGTCAAATCTCATGTCTGACGCTTTTGTGTTTCATTATTCATTAATAAGAATTATTCTTTCGGTGTGTGGCGACGTTCTCGATGGAGCGACATCTATGATGGCTTCATCAATCTTGAAGTTCTGCAATGACGACCCGGTCTTTTAGTAGGCGATGTGTGAGTACGTGTATGGTGGTGTGGGTGTCTGTGTATCTATGCTGTAATTGGTGTTTCTCCAAAGAAAGTTGTTATTGCAATTGAAATGTTCATTAGATTAGTGATGACCAAGTGGAACTAGTCAAATTTCATGGCAACCACCTCACATGTTTAACTTCATATAAATAAAGGTAAATAAAATCGGATTTAGCAATGTCTTATTTCAGTAACCCCTTATCCTACTTTGTATAATAGGTTGAGTTTGGGAAGAGTTTCTTGTCATGATTTGCTAGCAGCATCCTGCGCAAGGCTGCTCATATGTATACATCATTGATGCTACAAATGTGGACAACCACACTATTTGCAGTAGAATAAAATGATCACATAAGTGGAGATGCGATGTTTGGTGAAGTAATAATGATGTCTCAAAGCTACACACAACACTGATCGCCCTTATAAATAACTAGCTTATTCCTAGTGTAGCATGATCGCACTTAATTGATATAGAAAGAACGACAAAAGTGTAGGAGGGAAGAAACGATGACGAGCATGGTGAATGAGGTGGACGATCACATAGCATGATCTAACGGGAATGAGATGCATCAGAAAAATGATGTATGAGCTCGATCAATTGTCGGTAGTAGTAGACTAGGAAGGAAATGCTATCAACCCTAGCCAACATCTGAAACCTAGCCTCATTAAAGGGAAAAACTACTAAACATCATCAGAGCTAAGCAATCCACTTTCCACGGGGCCAGATCTAGTCTAGATGGTGCGATTTTCTCGACCTTGTCAGCGGTGCTTAGTTGAGGGAGAAATCCTTGATGGACGACGAAATGCTCGTACCTCAGTAGAGACCAGTGGCCAGAAGCGCGGCAGAGCAACCGCAGCGCGGCGCCGGAGCCCGCCTATAGCTTGATGGCACTGATATGGCCGCCTCCGCCGCACGCTTTAGCTGCCTCGCCCGAGCTAGCCGGAGAGTCGTGGTCAGTCGCCTTCCAAATCCGGGTCAGGAATGCTCGATCATGTTTGGTTTGGTCTGTGTGGAGCAACAATGTGGGTGAGGGCCATGTCACCCATACCGACTACTATCGAACCGGCCCAAAACTGTAGCACCGGTTACTAGTGTCTGCAAACCGGTGCCTGCAGTGCAGCACCCTCTGATACGACTAGGCTGGCCCATGCATTTGCTTTTTTTCTCTAAAAGCTCAAAGAAAGTGAGAAAACTCGAACTCACGATCTGCTGCTTCTACTCCAACGACCGCAACCACTAAGCCATGCAATGACTTGCGTTTTGTAGCGTCTTTCCTTATTTTTCATTTTCCTCTTCAGTCGCAGGAAATCCTCAAGTTTTGGGAAGCTTCCCAAACGGCTTCTTTTGATTCGCTGGTCATTTTCTTATGCAGTTTTATACGGAGTTTTGTTTTCCTTTTTCTTTTTTAAATGCACGTTTTCAAAATAAATTATTTTTTATTAAAAAAACATGATGATTATTTTTCAAAATCAATGAACTTTTTTCCAAATACAGCGAACTTTTTTCAAATTCGATGAACTCTTCGAAATTTGATGAACTTTTTTCAAATTCGATGAACTCTTTTCAAATTCGCTGATCTTTTTTTTAAATGGATGAAATTTTTATCAAAATTAATGTTTTTTAAATTCAATGAATTTTTTCAAAATTGGTGATTTTTTAAAATTCAATGAACCTTTTCCCATTTCTTGGCGAGCTTTTAAAAAAAATTGATGTACGTTTCTCAAGATCAAAGGATGTTTTTTGAAAATTGATGAACCTTTTGAATCTGTGAGTTTTTTTTAAAAGTTGATGAAGTTTTTTATTTCAAAATTGATAATTTTTTTAATTCATGATCTTTTTCAGATATTGATGAACTCTTTTTTCAAAATCATTCACCTTTTTGTCAAATTTATGATTTTTTTCGAATTTGTGATTTCTTTCAGAAACGATGAACTTTTTCAAATTTTGAAAAGTCAACACCGTCAACTACGATAGGTCAAAGGTTCAACGTTCAAGTGATGCCCGAGCTAGGAGGAGTTTTTCTGTTGAAATTTACGTTTTTTTAAATGATTCATACTTAGATAAACAGTAGTGTTTCCTACTCAGTCTAGTGGTTGTCTCGGCGCACCGTTGACCTTAGTGTCCTGAGTTTGATTCACAGCTCTCCCTTTTTGTTTGGGCACTTCCATTTTACGTGTTTGCTCTTTTAGCAGTTTTCTGGGCCGGCCCGCTATGCGTCTTCTGCGAGCGCCAGCAGCTCTAACGGGCGCTTGTAGGGCTAACCAGGAGCTCCCTTGTAGTACGGTTTCTCTCGGGTTTTTTGTTTCTTTTATTATTTTTTCGTTTTTATTTTCTTCCTTTCATTGGCTTTCATCAGTATTTTGTTTCTTTCTTCAGTTTTTTTCTTTTTTTCTTTTCATTTTTTTATTTTTTACCACATTTCAATATTTTTCATCAGTGTTGTACATTTTTTTGTGTATAGTAGGAACATTTTTGTGTATTCATTTAACATTTATCAAATAGACATGATTAACATTCATGCAAAATAAATATTTTTATGTCTACTTCTTTCACACGCATTGTACATTTTCAATATACATTTTATACACTTTAACATTTTTTAATTACATGGGTTCACATTTTCTTTAAATGGCAACAACTACACCATCAGACGCAAAATTATGCATTCATAACGGTTGGCATGTGATGTTTGGTGAAGCAATGATAATATCTGGGCCGTACACAACATTTGTAACTCATTTACCTTTTATATATAACTAGATTATTCCACATGTAGTAGGATCATTACAGTCCAATCAATTTAGATTGGAAGGCCAGAACAATGAGTATTTGTCATCGTTAATGACATGAACTGTCACATAGCCCAACCTAGAGGGGAATGGAATACATTGGAAAATGGTCATAGAACCACAGTCCACAGATGAATGGTGAAGCTAGCATGAAATAGAGAGATTATGGTTCTTTGGTTGTAAATTTCTAACACCGAGACCACTAGCTTCCCTAGTGGTACAAGAGTGGTGCCTAGTCGGATGATTCATGGGCATTATGGTATTTTCAGTATGTCGGTTGTGTTTTTCTATAAATCCATCGTTATTGTTGAGTATAATGTTTATTAGGAAAGACGAGATAGATTAGGATTTGTTCTGGCTTGTCTTGTACTCCAAGTAAATCATTGTACTCCTATATATATGCCCACGAGGCTCAAGCAATAGAACGAACAACAATTCCACCATTCCCCCTCTCTCCCTTCTAACATGGTATCAAAGCAAGTCGATCCTAAACCATAGTCGCCGCCGCTTCCGCACCCGCGCCTCGCCCCCGGGGCGGTCGGCCTCCATGACCGCCGCCGGGGGCCGCGCCGCCCGTATCTAGGGTTCGTCCGCCGGTCATGTTGATCGGCTGCCCTAGAGAGTCTTTTCCCCGAGCCTTGCTCTGGGATTTTTTCTCTCCCGCCGGTCATCTTGATCGCACGGTTTCTTTTTGGTTTTCCGATCTATTCTTAATTGGTTTGTGTCGCCCACCGCCGCCGTCGACCCCGAGCGCCTCTACTCCGACCCCGGCGCGACCAGCCGGTCTCTCCTCCGACCCGGCGGCCACGCGCACCGAGGCGGCCAGTCAGGGCCAGCCGCCGTCCGCGTGTCGGTCCGCCCGTCGCCCTGCGCTGGCCATCACCGCCCTGCTCCGACCGGGGCACCTGCATCGCCCCGACCCGGCGGCCTCGCGCCATGCGACGGCCAATCATAGCCGTCGCTCGCGCGCCGGCTCGCCCATCGATCCACATCACCCGCTTCTGCCGTGTCTGCACGGCAGCCTGATGGTCTACCTCATCGGCCTCGTCCTCGGTTGCATCGGGACGACTGCGTCAGGCTCGTCAGCTGCCTCAAGTCGGGCACCGCTGCTCCATTGGTCGCTTGGGCCTCGCTGCCCGGGGCGCCGGCGTTGCTTTGGCAGCCCGGGTGCCGGTGCTGACAAGCTCGTCCGCGCGACGTCCCATGCCGTCTGTTGTCGCCGGCTTCACCTTGGACTCTGCCGCCACCACGCCTCCACCGAGCGGCGTCCCCGACCTCGCGCATGATTGGCTTGATCACCCGCTCGCCGCCGCGATTCGCCTCATCTACGTCGCGCGACCGACCTGGCCCGTCGGTTACCCGTGCCTCTGCAGGTCCCATGAAGATCGTCCCCGAGTTCAGCGTGCCTCTCCATTGATCGAGCATCGGGCTGCCGCTGCGTCGCCCCATCGGGCCGCAGCGCCGCCGCCCCGTGGTTCTTCTCCCGGCTGCACCGACCCCCGTCACCGCCGCGTCACCCCTTCGGGCCGTAGTGCCGCGGCCCACGTGTTGGAAATATGCCCTAGAGGCAATAATAAAAGCATTATTATTATATTTCCTTGTTCATGATAATTGTCTTTTATTCATGCTATAATTGTGTTATCCGGAAATCATAATACATGTGTGAATAATAGACACCAACATGTCCCTAGTAAGCCTCTAGTTGACTAGCTCGTTGATCAACAAATAGTCATGGTTTCCTGACTATGGACGTTGGATGTCGTTGATAACGAGATCACATCATTAGGAGAATGATGTGATGGACAAGACCCAATCCTAAACATAGCACAAGATTGTATAGTTCGTTTGCTAGAGTTTTCCAATGTCAAGTATCTTTTCCTTAGACCATGAGATCGTGTAACTCCCGGATTTCGTAGGAGTACTTTGGGTATACCAAACGTCACAACGTAACTGGGTGACTATAAAGGTATACTACGGGTATCTCCGAAAGTGTCTGTTGGGTTGACACGGATCAAGACTAGGATTTGTCACTCCGTATGACGGAGAGGTATCACTGGGCCCACTCGGTAATGCATCATCATTATGAGCTCAAAGTGACTAAGTGTCTGGTCATGGGATCATGCATTACGGTACGAGTAAAGTGACTTGCCAGTAACGAGATTGAACGAGGTATTGGGATAGCGACAATCGAATCTCAGGCAAGTAACATACCGATTGACAAAGGGAATTGTATACGGGGTTGCTTGAATCCTCGACATCGTGGTTCATTCGATGAGATCATCGAGGAGCATGTGGGAGCCAACATGGGTATCCAGATCCCGCTGTTGATTATTGACCGGAGAGCAATCTCGGTCATGTCTACATGTCTCCCGAACCCGTAGGGTCTACACACTTAAGGTTCGGTGACGCTAGGGTTGTAGGGATATGTATATGCAGTAATCCGAATGTTGTTCGGAGTCCCGGATGAGATCCCGGATGTCACGAGGAGTTTCGGAATGGTTCGGAGGTAAAGTATATATAGGAAGTGCTATTTCGGCCATCGGGACCAGTTTCGGGGTCACCGGTATTGTATCGGGACCACCGGAAGGGTCCCGGGGGTCCACCGGGTGGGGCCACCTATCCCGGAGGGCCCCATGGGCTGAAGTGGGAAGGGATCCAGCCCAAAGTGGGCTGGGGCGCCACTTCCCCCTAGGGCCCATGCGCCTAGGGTGGGGAAACCCTAAAGGGGGGCGCCCCCTTGCTTGGGGGGCAAGCCCCCCACCCCTTGCCCCCCCCTAGGAGATTGCATCTCCTAGGGCCGGCGCCCCCTCTAGGCCCCCTATATATAGTGGGGGGAGGAAGGGCCTCACACCCAATGCCCTGGCGCCTCCCTCTCCCTCTCCAACACCTCCTCCTCCTCCATAGAGCTTGGTGAAGCCCTGCCGGAGTACTACAGCTCCATCACCACCACGCCGTCGTGCTGCTTCTGGAGCCATCTTCCTCAACCTCTCCTTCCCCCTTGCTGGATCAAGAAGGAGGAGACGTTACGCTGACCGTACGTGTGTTGAACGCGGAGGTGCCGTCCATTCGGCGCTAGGATCTCCGGTGATTCGGATCACGTCGAGTACGACTCCCTCATCCCCGTTCTTTGAACGCTTCCACTCACGATCTACAAGGTACGTAGATGCATCCAATCACTCGTTGCTAGATGAACTCATAGATGGATCTTGGTGAAACCGTAGGAAATTTTTTGTTTTCTGCAACGTTCCCCAATAGTGGCATCATGAGCTAGGTCTATGCGTAGTTCTCTTTGCGCGAGTAGAACACAATTTGTTGTGGGCGTAGATGTTGTCAACTTTCTTGCCGCTACTAGTCTTATTTTGCTTCAACGGTATTGTGGGATGAAGCGGCCCGGACCAACCTTACACGTACGCTTACGTGAGACCGGTTCCACCGACTAACATGCACTAGTTGCATAAGGTGGCTGGCGGGTGTCTGTCTCTCCCACTTTAGTTGGAGCGGATTCGATGAAAAAGGGTCCTTATGAAGGGTAAATAGAAGTTGACAAATCACGTTGTGGCTTTCACATAGGTAAGAAAACGTTCTTGCTATAACCCTATTGCAGTCACGTAAAACTTGCAACAACAATTAGAGGACGTCTAACTTGTTTTTGCAGCAAGTGTTTTGTGATGTGATATGGACAAAGTTGTGATGAATGATGAATGATATATATGTGATGTA
Source organism: Triticum aestivum (assembly GCF_018294505.1). Lineage (NCBI taxonomy): Eukaryota > Viridiplantae > Streptophyta > Magnoliopsida > Poales > Poaceae > Triticum > Triticum aestivum. The sequence continues at coordinate 19,852,116 of NC_057812.1, forward strand.
TGAGAGTTTCATGCTATTGTAATAGGAATCACGACTTGCATGTCGATGAGTATGACAACTGGCAGGAGCCATAGGAGTTGTCTTTATTTTTTGTATGACCTGCGTGTCATTGAGTAACGCCATGTAAATTACTTTACTTTATTGCTAAACGCATTAGCCATAGTAGTAGAAGTAATAGTTGGCGAGCAACTTCATGGAGACACGATGATGGAGATCATGATGATGGAGATCATGGTGTCATGCCGGTGACAAGATGATCATGGAGCCCCAAGATGGAAATCAAAGGAGCTATGTGATATTGGCCATATCATGTCACTATTATTATTTGATTGCATGTGATGTTTATCATGTTTTTGCATCTTGTTTACTTAGAACGACCGTAGTAAATAAGATGATCCCTCATAATAATTTCAAGAAAGTGTTCCCCCTAACTGTGCACCGTTGCGACAGTTCGTTGTTTCGAAGCACCACGTGATGATCGGGTGTGATAGATTCCAACGTTCACATACAACGGGTGTAAGACAGATTTACACATGCAAACACTTAGGTTGACTTGACGAGCCTAGCATGTACAGACATGGCCTCGGAAAACAGAAGACCGAAAGGTCGAACATGAGTCGTATAGAAGATACGATTAACATGAAGATGTTCACCGACGTTGACTAGTCCGTCTCACGTGATGATCGGACACGGCATAGTTAACTCGGATCATGTTATACTTAGATGACTCGAGGGATGTCTATCTGAGTTGGAGTTCATTGAATAATTTGATTAGATGAACTTAATTATCATGAACTTAGTCTAAAATATTTGCAATATGTCTTGTAGATCAAATGGCCAACGTAGTCCTCAACTTCAACGCGTTCCTAGAGAAAACCAAGCTGACAGACGATGGCAGCAACTACACGGACTAGGTCCGGAACCTGAGGATCATCCTCATAGCTGCCAAGAAAGATTATGTCCTACAAGCACCGCTAGGTGACGCACCTGTTCTCCCTGCAGAACAAGACATTATGAACGCTTGACAGGAACGTACCGATGACTACTCCCTCGTTCAGTGCGGCATGCTTTACAGCTTAGAGCCGGGGCTCCAAAAACGTTTTGAGAGACACGGAGCATATGAGATGTTCGAAGAGCTGAAAATGGTTTTCCAAGCTCATGCCCGGGTCGAGAGATATCAAGTCTCCGACAAATTCTTCAGCTGTAAGATGGAGGAAAATAGTTCTGTCAGTGAGCACATACTCACTATGTCTGGGTTGCATAACCGCTTGACTCACCTGGGAGTTAATCTCCCGGATGACGCGGTCATTGACAGAATCCTTCAGTCACTTCCATCGAGCTACAAGAGCTTTGTGATGAACTTCAATATGTAGGGGATGGAAAAGACCATTCCTGAAGTATTTGCAATGCTAAAATCAGCAGAGGTAGAAGTCAAAAAGGAACATCAAGTGTTGATGGTGAATAAAACCACTAAGTTCAAGAAAGGCAAGGGTAAGAAAACCTTCAAGAAGGACGACAAGGGAGTTGCCGCGCCCGACAAGCAAGCTGCCGGGAAAAAGCCAAAGAATGGACCCAAGCCCGAGACTGAGTGTTTTTATTGCAAGGGAAGTGGTCACTGGAAGCGGAACTGCCCCAAATACTTAGCGGACAAGAAGGCCGGCATCACGAAAGGTATATGTGATATACATGTAATTGACGTGTACCTTACCAGTACTCGTAGTAGCTCCTGGGTATTTGATACCGGTGCAGTTGCTCACATTTGTAACTCAAAGCAGAAGCTGCGGAATAAACGGAGACTGGTGAAGGACGAGGTGATGATGCACGTCGGGAATGGTTCCAAGGTTGATGTGATCACCGTCGGCACGCTACCTCTACATTTACCTACGGGATTAGTTTTGAACCTCAATAATTGTTATTTAGTACCAAGTTTGAGCATGAACATTGTATCAGGATTTCGTTTAATACAAGATGGCTACTCATTTAAATCCGAGAATAATGGTTGTTCTATTTATATGAGAGATATGTTTTATGGTCATGCTCCGATGGTGAATGGTTTATTCTTAATGAATCTCGAGCGTAATGCTACACATATTCATAGTGTGAGTACCAAAAGATGTAAGATTGATAATGATAGTCCCACATACTTGTGGCACTGCCGCCTTGGTCACATAGGTGTCAAACGCATGAAGAAGCTCCATGCAGATGGACTTTTAGAGTCTCTTGATTACGAATCATTTGACACGTGCGAACCATGCCTCATGGGTAAAATGACCAAGACTCCGTTCTCAGGAACAATGGAGCGAGCGACCAACTTATTGGAAATCATACATACTGATGTGTGCGGTCCAATGAGTGTTGAGGCTCGCCGTGGCTATCATTATGTTCTCACCCTCACTGATGACTTGAGTAGATATGGCTATATCTATTTAATGAAACACAAGTATGAGACCTTTGAAAAGTTCAAGAAATTTCAGAGTGAGGTTGAGAATCAACGTGACAGAAAAATCAAGTTCCTATGATCAGATCGTGGAGGAGAATACTTGAGTCACGAATTTGGCACACACTTAAGAAAATGTGGAATAGTTTCACAACTCACGCCGCCTGGAACACCTCAGCGTAATGGTGTGTCCGAACATCGTAATCGCACTCTATTAGATATGGTGCGATCTATGATGTCTCTTACCGATTTACCGCTATCTTTTTGGGGCTATGCTTTAGAGACTGCCGCATTCACTTTAAATAGGGCTCCGTCGAAATCTGTTGAGACGACACCGTATGAATTATGGTTTGGGAAGAAACCTAAGCTGTCGTTTCTAAAAGTTTGGGGATGCGATGCTTATGTCAAGAAACTTCAACCTGAAAAGCTCGAACCCAAGTCGGAAAAATGCGTCTTCATAGGATACCCTAAAGAAACTATTGGGTATACCTTCTACCTCAGATCCGAAGGCAAGATCTTTGTTGCCAAGAATGGATCCTTTCTAGAGAAAGAGTTTCTCTCGAAAGAAGCAAGTGGGAGGAAAGTAGAACTTGATGAAGTATTACCTCTTGAACCGGAAAATGGCGCAACTCAAGAAAATGTTCCTGAGGTGCCTGCACCGACTAGAGAGGAAGTTAATGATGATGATCATGAAACTTCAGATCAAGTTGCTACTGAACTTCGTAGGTCCACAAGGACACGTTCCGCACCAGAGTGGTACGGCAACCCTGTCTTGGAAATCATGTTGTTAGACAACGGTGAACCTTCGAACTATGAAGAAGCGATGGCGGGCCCGGATTCCGACAAATGGCTAGAAGCCATGAAATCCGAGATAGGATCCATGTATGAAAACGAAGTATGGACTTTGACTGACTTGCCCGTTGAGCGGCGAGCCATAGAAAATAAATGGATCTTTAAGAAGAAGACAGACACAGATGGTAATGTGACCATTTATAAAGCTCGGCTTGTCGCTAAGGGTTATCGACAAGTTCAAGGGGTTGACTACGATGAGACTTTCTCATCGGTAGCGAAGCTAAAGTCCGTCCAAATCATGTTAGCAATTGCCGCATTCTATGATTATGAGATATGGCAAATGGACGTCAAAACGACATTCCTTAATGGTTTCCTTAAGGAAGAATTGTATATGATGCAGCCGGAAGGTTTTGTCGATCCTAAGAATGCTAACAAGGTATGCAAGCTCCAACGCTCGATTTATGGGCTGGTGCAAGCATCTCGGAGTTGGAACATTCGCTTTGATGAGATGATCAAAGCATTTGGGTTTACGCAGACTTATGGAGAAGCCTGCGTTTACAAGAAAGTGAGTGGGGGCTCTGTAGCATTTCTCATATTATATGTAGATGACATACTTTTGATGGGAAATGATATAGAACTCTTGGATAGCATTAAGGCCTACTTGAATAAGAGTTTTTCAATGAAGGACCTTGGAGAAGCTGCTTATATATTAGGCATCAAGATCTATAGAGATAGATCAAGACGCCTCATAGGTCTTTCACAAAGCACATACCTTGATAAGATATTGAAGAAGTTCAATATGGATCAATCTAAGAAGGGGTTCTTGCTTGTGTTACAAGGTGTGAAATTGAGCTCAGCTCAATGTCCGACCACGGCAAAAGATATAGAAGAGATGAGTGTCATCCCCTATGCCTCAGCCATAGGTTCTATTATGTATGCCATGCTGTGTACCAGACCTAATGTAAACCTTGCCGTAAGTTTGGTAGGTAGGTACCAAAGTAATCCCGGCAAGGAACACTGGACAGCGGTCAAGAATATCCTAAAGTACCTGAAAAGGACTAAGGAAATGTTTCTCGTTTATGGAGGTGACGAAGAGCTCGTCGTAAAGGGTTACATCGACGCTAGCTTCGACACAGATCTGGATGACTCAAAGTCACAAACCGGATACGTGTATATTTTGAATGGTGGGGTAGTAAGCTGGTGCAGTTGCAAGCAGAGCGTCGTGGCGGGATCTACATGTGAAGCGGAGTACATGGCAGCCTCGGAGGCAGCACATGAAGCAATTTGGGTGAAGGAGTTCATCACCGACCTAGGAGTCATACCCAATGCGTCGGGGCCAATCAAACTCTTCTATGACAACACTGGAGCTATTGCACTTGCCAAGGAGCCCAGGTTTCACAAGAAGACCAGGCACATCAAGCGTCGCTTCAACTCCATTCGTGAAAATGTTCAAGATGGAGACATAGATATTTGTAAAGTACATACGGACCTGAATGTAGCAGATCCGTTGACTAAACCTCTCCCTAGAGCAAAACATGATCAACACCAGAATTCCATGGGTGTTCGATTCATCACAATGTAACTAGATTATTGACTCTAGTGCAAGTGGGAGACTGTTGGAAATATGCCCTAGAGGCAATAATAAAAGCATTATTATTATATTTCCTTGTTCATGATAATTGTCTATTCATGCTATAATTGTGTTATCCGAAAATCGTAATACATGTGTGAATAATAGACACCAACATGTCCCTAGTAAGCCTCTAGTTGACTAGCTCGTTGATCAACAAATAGTCATGGTTTCCTGACTATGGACATTGGATGTCGTTGATAACGAGATCACATCATTAGGAGAATGATGTGATGGACAAGACCCAATCCTAAACATAGCACAAGATCGTATAGTTCGTTTGCTAGAGTTTTCCAATGTCAAGTATCTTTTCCTTAGACCATGAGATCGTGTAACTCCCGGATACCGTAGGAGTACTTTGGGTATACCAAACGTCACAACATAACTGGGTGACTATAAAGGTATACTACGGGTATCTCCGAAAGTGTCTGTTGGGTTGACACGGATCAAGACTGGGATTTGTCACTCCGTATGACGGAGAGGTATCACTGGGCCCACTCGGTAATGCATCATCATTATGAGCTCAAAGTGACCAAGTGTCTGGTCACAGGATCATGCATTACAGTACGAGTAAAGTGACTTGCCAGTAACGAGATTGAACGAGGTATTGGGATACCGATGATCGAATCTCGGGCAAGTAACATACTGATTGACAAAGGGAATTGTATACGGGGTTGCTTGAATCCTCGACATCGTGGTTCATCCGATGAGATCATCGAGGAGCATGTGGGAGCCAACATGGGTATCCAGATCCCGCTGTTGGTTATTGACCGGAGAGCAATCTCGGTCATGTCTACATGTCTCCCGAACCCGTAGGGTCTACACACTTAAGGTTCGGTGACGCTAGGGTTGTAGGTGAAGGAAATATGCCCTAGAGGCAATAATAAAGTTATTATTTATTTCCTTATTTCATGATAAATGTTTATTATTCATGCTAGAATTGTATTAACCGGAAACATAATACATGTGTGAATACATAGACAAACAGAGTGTCACTAGTATGCCTCTACTTGACTAGCTCGTTAATCAAAGATGGTTATGTTTCCCAACCATGGACAAAGAGTTGTTATTTGATTAACGGGATCACATCATTAGATGAATGATCTGATTGACATGACCCATTCCATTAGCTTAGCACCCGATCGTTTAGTATGTTGCTATTGCTTTCTTCATGATTTAAACATGTTCCTATGACTATGAGATTATGCAACTCCCATTTGCCGGAGGAACACTTTGTGTGCTACTAAACGTCACAACGTAACTGGGTGATTATAAAGGAGCTCTACAGGTGTCTCCAAAGGTACATGTTGGGTTGGCGTATTTCGAGATTAGGATTTGTCACTCCGATTGTCGGAGAGGTATCTCTGGGCCCTCTCGATAATGCACATCACTTAAGCCTTGCAAGCATTGCAACTAATGAGTTAGTTGTGGGATGATGTATTACGGAACGAGTAAAGAGACTTGCCGGTAACGAGATTGAACTAGGTATTGGATACCGACGATCGAATCTCGGGCAAGTAACATACCGATGACAAAGGGA
>NC_057812.1:19859059-19882360 GCF_018294505.1 Triticum aestivum
ACATATTCTACGAAGATCTTTATCGGTCAAACCGCACAACAACATACGTTGTTCCCTTTGTCATCGGTATGTTACTTGCCCGAGATTCGATCGTCGGTATCTCAATACCTAGTTCAATCTCGTTACCGGCAAGTCTCTTTACTCGTTCCGTAATACATCATCCCGCAACTAACTCATTAGTTGCAATGCTTGCAAGGCTTAAGTGATGTGCATTACCGAGAGGGCCCAGAGATACCTCTCCGACAATCGGAGTGACAAATCCTAATCTCGAAATATGCCAACCCAACAAGTACCTTTGGAGACACCTATAGAGCACCTTTATAATCACCCAGTTACATTGTGACGTTTTGTAGCACACAAAGTGTTCCTCCGGTAAACGGGATTTGCATAATCTCATTGTGATAGGAACATGTATAAGTCATGAAGAAAGCAATAGCAACATACTAAACGATCGTGTGCTAAGCTAACAGAATGGGTCATGTCAATCACATCATTCTTCTAATGATGTGATCCCGTTAATCAAATGACAACCCATGTCAATGGCTAGGAAACTTAACCATCTTTGATCAACAAGCTAGTGAAGTAGTGGCATACTAGTGACACTCTATTTGTCTATGTATTCACACATGTATTATGTTTCCGGTTAATACAATTCTAGCATGAATAATAAACATTTATCATTATATAAGGAAATAAATAATAACTTTATTATTGCCTCTAGGGCATATTTCCTTCAGTCTCCCACTTGCACTAGAGTCAATAATCTAGATTACACAGTAATGATTCTAACACCCATGGAGCCTTGGTGCTGATCATGTTTTGCTCATGGAAGAGGCTTAGTCAACGGGTCTGCAACATTTAGATCTGTATGTATCTTGCAAATTTCTATGTCTCCCACCTGGACTAGATCCCGGATGGAATTGAAGCGTCTCTTGATGTGCTTGGTTCTCTTGTGAAATCTGGATTCCTTCGCCAAGGCAATTGCATCAGTATTGTCACAAAAGATTTTCATTGGACCCGATGCACTAGGTATGACACCTAGATCGGATATGAACTCCTTCATCCAGACTCCTGCATTCGCTGCTTCCGAAGCAGCTATGTACTCTGCTTCACACGTAGATCCCGCCACGACACTTTGTTTAGAACTGCACCAACTGACAGCTCCACCGTTCAATGTAAACACGTATCCGGTTTGCGATTTAGAATCGTCCAGATCAGTGTCAAAGCTTGCATCAACGTAACCATTTATGATGAGTTCTTTGTCACCTCCATAAACGAGAAACATATCCTTAGTCCTTTTCAGGTATTTCAGGATGTTCTTGACCGCTGTCCAGTGATCCACTCCTGGATTACTTTGGTACCTCCCTGCTAGACTTATAGCAAGGCACACATCAGGTCTGGTACACATCATTGCATACATGATAGAGCCTATGGCTGAAGCATAGGGAACATCTTTTATATTCTCTCTATCTTCTGCAGTGGTCGGGCATTGAGTCTTACTCAACTTCACACCTTGTAACACAAGCAAGAACCCTTTCTTTGCTTGATCAATTTTGAACTTCTTCAAAACTTTGTCAAGGTATGTGCTTTGTGAAAGTCCAATTAAGCATCTTGATCTATCTCTATAGATCTTGATGCCCAATATATAAGCAGCTTCACCGAGGTCTTTCATTGAAAAACTCTTATTCAAGTATCCCTTTATGCCATCCAGAAATTCTATATCATTTCCAATCAGTAATATGTCATCCACATATAATATCAGAAATGCTACAGAGCTCCCACTCACTTTCTTGTAAATACATGCATCTCCAAAAGTCTGTATAAAACCAAATGCTTTGATCACACTATCAAAGCGTTTATTCCAACTCCGAGAGGCTTGCACCAGTCCATAGATGGATCACAGGAGCTTGCACACTTTGTTAGCTCCCTTTGGATCGACAAAACCTTCCGGTTGCATCATATACAACTCTTCTTCCAGAAATCCATTCAGGAATGCAGTTTTTACGTCCATTTGCCAAATTTCATAATCATAAAATGCGGCAATTGCTAACATGATTCAGACAGACTTAAGCATAACTACTGGTGAGAAGTTCTCATCGTAGTCAATCCCTTGAACTTGTCGAAAACCTTTCGCAACAAGTCGAGCTTTGTAGACAGTAACATTACCGTCAGCGTCAGTCTTCTTCTTGAAGATCCATTTATTCTCAATTGCTTGCCGATCATCAGGCAAGTCAACCAAAGTCCATACTTTGTTCTCATACATGGATCCCATCTCAGATTTCATGGCCTCAAGCCATTTTGCGGAATCTGGGCTCACCACCGCTTCTTCATAATTCGTAGGTTCATCATGATCTAGTAACATGACTTCCAGAATAGGATTACCGTACCACTCTGGTGCGGATCTTACTCTGTTGATATACGAGGTTCAGTAACAACTTGATCCGAAGTTTCATGATCACCATCATTAACTTCCTCGCTAATTGGTGTAGGCGTCACAGAAACTGGTTTCTATGATGAAATACTTTCCAATAGGGGAGCATGTATAGTTACCTCATCAAGTTCTACTTTCCTCCCACTCACTTCTTTCGAGAGAAACTCCTTCTCTAGAAAGGATCCATTCTTAGCAACGAATGTCTTGCCTTCGGATCTGTGATAGAAGGTGTACCCAATAGTCTCCTTTGGGTATCCTATGAAGACACATTTCTCCGATTTGGGTTCGAGCTTATCAGGTTGAAGCTTTTTCACATAAGCATCGCAGCCCCAAACTTTCAGAAACGACAACTTTGGTTTCTTGCCAAACCACAGTTCATAAGGCGTCGTCTCAACGGATTTTGATGGCGCCCTATTTAACGTGAATGTAGCCGTCTCTAAAGCATAACCCCAAAATGATAGTGATACGTCCATTTTGCATCATGCTTTTATATCAATATTTATTGCATTATGGACCGTTATTTCACTTTATGTCACAATACTTATGGCTATTCTCTCTTATTTTACAAGGTTTACATAAGGAGGGAGAATGCCGGCAGTTGGAATTCTGGGCTGGAAAAGGAGCAAATATTAGAGACCTATTCTGCGCAACTCCAAAAGTCCTAAAACTCCACGGAACATCTTAAAATAAATAAAGAAAAATCCTCGCCAAATATGAAGGCTAGGGGGCCCACACCCTGCTCACGAGGGTGGGAGGCGCCCCCCCTAGGGCACGCCCCCTACCTCGTGGGCCCCCTGGTGGCTCTCCGACGTCCATCTTCTCCTATATGAAGTCTTTCGATGAGAAAAAAATAAGAAGGAACTTTTCGGGACAAGACTCCGCCGCCACGAGGCGGAACCTTGGCGGATCCAATCTAGAGCTCCGGCAGAGCTGTTCTGCCGAGGAAACTTCCCTCCCAGAGGGGGAAATCATCACCATCGTCATCACCAACGCTCCTCTCATCGGGAGATGGCAATCTCAATCAACATCTTCACCAGCACCATCTCATCTCCAAACCCTAGTTCATCTCTTGTATCCAATTCTTTTCTCAAAGTCCGGGATTGGTGCTAGTAGGTTGTTAGTAGTGTTGATTACTCCTTGTAGTTGATGCTAGTTGGTTTAATTGGTGGAAGATCATATGTTCAGATCCTATATGCATATTATTACCCCTCTGATTATGAACATGAATATGCTTTGTGAGTAATTACGTTTGTTCCTGAGGACAAGGGAGAAGTCTTGCTATTAGTAGTCATGTGAATTTGGTATTCATTTGATATTTTGATAAGATGGATGTTGTCTAGCCTCTAGTGGTGTTATGTGAACGCCGACTAAATAACACTTCACCATTATTTGGGCCTAGAGGAAGGCATTGAGAAGTAATAAGTACATGATGGGTTGCTAGAGTGACAGAAGCTTAAACCCTAGTTTATGGGTTGCTTCGTAAGGGGCTGATTTGGATCCATATGTTTCATGCTATGGTTAGGTTTACCTTAATACTTTTGTTGTAGTTGCGGATGCTTGCAATAGAGGTTAATCATAAGTGGGATGCTTGTTCAAGTAAGAACAGCACCCAAGCACCGGTCCACCCACATATCAAATTATCAAAGTATCGAACGCGAATCATATGAACATGATGAAAACTAGCTTGACGATATTCCCATGTGTCCTCGGGAGCGCTTTTCCTATTATAAGAGTTTGTTCCGGCTTGTCCTTTGCTACAAAAGGATTGGGCCACCTTGCTGCACTTTATTTACTTTTGTTACTTGTTGCTCGTTACAATCTATCTTATCACAAAACTATCTGTTACCACTTATTTCAGTACTTGCAGAGAATACCTTGCTGAAAACCACTTATCATTTCCTTCTGCTCCTCGTTGGGTTCGACACTCTTACTTATCGAAAGGACTACGATATATCCCCTATACTTGTGGGTCATCAAGACTCTTTTCTGGCGCCGTTGCCGGGGAGTGTAGCGCCTTTGGTAGGTGGAATTTGGTAAGGAGAAATTTATATAGCGTGCTGAAATTTACTGTCACTTGCTGCTATGGAAAGTAATTCTCTGAGGGGCTTGTTCGGGGTATCTTCACCCCGTCCAGTAGAGCAAAGAGTTGCTCCTCAACCTACTGGACCTATTGAAAATGAAACTCCTTTTGAATTTCCTTCGGGTATGATGGAAAGACTGCTAGCTAACCCCTTTTACAGGAGATGGAACAAAGCATCCTAATGAGCACTTAATATATGTGGATGAAGTTTGTGGATTATTTAAGCTTGCAGGTATACCCAATGATGTTGCTAAGAAGAAGGTCTTCCCTTTATCTTTGAAGGGAGACGCATTGATATGGTATAGCCTATGTGATGATATGAGATCATGGGACTATAAAAGACTGAAGTTGGAATTTCATCAAAAGTATTACCCTATGCATCTTGTTCATCGTGATCGCAATTATATATATAATTTCTGGCCTCGCGAAGGAGAAAGCATCGCTCAAGATTGGGGGAGGCTTAAATCAATGTTATATTCATGCCCCAATCATGAGCTCCCAAGAGAAATGATTATTCAAAATTTATATGCTCGGCTTTCTGATAACAATCGCACCATGCTCGATACTTCTTATGCTGGCTCTTTTATGATGAAGACTATTGAATTCAGATGGAATTTATTGGATAGAATAAAACGCAATTCTGAAGATTGGGACCTTGACGAAGGTAAGGAGTCAGGTATGACACCTAAGTTTGACTGTGTTAAATCTTTTATGGGTACTGATATTTTCCGTAAGTTTAGCACTAAATATGGACTTGACTCTGAGATAGTAGCTTCTTTCCGTGAATCTTTTGCTACTTATGTTGATCTCCCTAAGGAGAAGTGGTTTAAATATCATCCTCCCATAGAAGTAAAAGTAGCTACACCTATTAAAGTTGAAGAAAAGACTGTCACTTATAATGATCCTATTATTCCTACTTCTTATGTTGGGAAACCACCTTTCCCTGTTAGAATAAAGGATCATGCTAAAGCTTCAACTGTTGTCCATAAAAGCAATATTAGAACTTATACACCTCCTGAGCAAGTTAAAGTAGAACCTAATATTGCTATTGTTAAAGATCTCTTGTCTGATAATATTGATGGGCATGTTATTCAGTTCGAAGGTGAAACTACTATAATTGCTAAGCCTTGTGCTAAAGATAAACATAGACCTGTGGTAGGCGTGCCTGTTATTTCTGTTAAAATAGGAGATCATTGTTATCATGGCTTATGTGATATGGGTGCTAGTGCTAGTGTAATACCTATTGACTTATATGAAGAAATTAAGAATGAAATTGCACCTGCTGAGTTAGAAGATATTTATGTCACAATTAAACTTGCCAATAGAGATACTATTTCACCAATTGGAATTGTTAGAGATGTTGAAGTATTGTGTGGGAAAACTAAATATCCTGATGATTTTCTTGTTCTTACTTCTCCGCAAGATAGCTTTTGTCCCATTATATTTGGTAGACCCTTCTTAAATACTGTCAATGCTACCATAGATTGCACAAAGAATGTTGTTACTGTTGGCTTGGATGATATGGTTCATGAGTTTAATTTCTCTAAATTTAGTAAACAACATCGTGAGGAATAATTACCTAGTAAGGATGAAATTATTGGTCTTGCTTCTATTGCCGTACCTCCTAGTGATCCTTTAGAACACTATTTGCTAGACCATGAAAATGATATGTTCATGAATGAAAGAAGGGAAATAGATGAAGTATTGTTTAAACAGGAACCTATTCTGCAACATAATTTGCCTGTTGAAATTTTAGGGGATCCTCCTCCACCCAAGGGTGATCCCGTGTTTGAGCTTAAACCTTTGCCTGATAATCTTAAATATGCTTATCTTGATGAAAAGAAGATATATCCTGTTATTATTAGTGCTAACCTTTCAGAGCATGAAGAAGAAAGATTATTGAAAACTCTGAAGAAGCACCGTGTTGCTATTGGATATACTCTTGATGATCTTAAGGGCATTAGTCCGACTCTATGTCAACATAAAATAAATTTGGAAGCAGATGTCAAACCAGTTCGTGATCCCCAACGACGCCTGAATCCTAGAATGAAAGAAGTGGTAAGAAAAGAAATACTAAAGCTTTTGGAGGCAGGTATAATCTATCCCGTTGCTGATAGTGAGTGGGTAAGTCCTGTCCATTGTGTCCCTAAAAAGGGAGGTATTACTGTTGTTCCTAATGATAAAGATGAATTGATTCCACAAAGAATTATCACATGTTATAGGATGGTAATTGATTTCCGTAAATTAAATAAAGCTATTAAGGAAGATCATTACCCCTTACCTTTTATTGATCAAATGCTAGAAAGATTATGCAAACATACACACTATTGCTTTCTAGATGGTTATTCTGGTTTCTCTCAAATACCTGTGTCGGCTAGAGATCAATCAAAGACTACTTTTACATGCCCTTTTGGTACTTTTGCTTATAGACATATGCCTTTTGGTTTATGTAATGCACCTGCTACCTTTCAAAGATGCATGATGGCTATATTCTCTGACTTATGTGAAAAGATTTGTGAGGTTTTCATGGACGACTTTTCCGTCTATGGTTCCTCTTTTGATGATTGCTTGAGCAATCTTGATCGAGTTTTGCAGAGATGTGAAGAAACTAATCTTGTCTTGAATTGGGAAAAGTGCCACTTTATGGTTAATGAAGGTATTGTCTTGGGGCACAAAGTTTCTGAAAGAGGTATTGAAGTTGATAAAGCCAAGGTTGATGCTATTGAAAAGATGCCATGTCCCAAGGACATCAAAGGTATAAGAAGTTTCCTTGGTCACGCCGGATTTTACAGGAGGTTCATTAAGGACTTCTCAAAAATTTCTCGGCCTCTGACTAATTTATTGCAAAAAGATATACCATTTGTCTTTGATGATGATTGTGTAGAAGCATTTGAAATACTTAAGAAAGCATTAGTCTCTGCACGTGTTGTTCAGCCACCTGATTGGAATTTACCCTTTGAAATTATGTGTGATGCTAGTGATTATGCTGTAGGTGCTGTTCTAGGGCAAAGAGTTGATAAGAAATTAAATGTTATTTATTATGCTAGTAAGACTCTAGACAATGCTCAAAGAAATTATGCTACTACCGAAAAAGAGCTTTTAGCAGTTGTATTTGCTTGTGATAAGTTCAGATCTTATATTATTGATTCTAAAGTAACTATTCACACTGATCATGCTGCTATTAAATATCTTATGGAAAAGGAAGATGCTAAACCTAGAGTTATTAGATGGGTTCTCTTGCTACAAGAATTTGATTTGAATATTGTTGATAGAAAGGGAGCTGAGAACCCCGTTGCAGACAACTTGTCTAGGTTAGAAAATATTCTTGATGACCCACTACCTATTAATGATAGCTTTCCTGATGAAAAATTAAATTTTATAAGTACTTCTCGTAGTACTCCATGGTATGTTGATTATGCTAATTATATTGTTGCTAAGTTCATACCACCTAGCTTCACATACCAACTAAAGAAAAAGTTCTTCTATGATTTGAGACATTACTTTTGGGATGACCCACATCTTTATAAAGGAGTAGATGGTGTTATTAGATGTTGTGTACCTGAGCATGAACAGGAACAGATCCTACGCAAGTGTCACTCCGAGTCTTATGGAGGACACCACGCTGGAGATAGAACTGCACATAAGGTATTGCAATCTGGTTTTTATTGGCCTACTCTCTTCAAGGATGCCCGCAAGTTTGTCTTGTCATGTGAAGAATGTCAAAGAGTTGGTAATATTAGTAGACGTCAAGAAATGCCTATGAATTATTCTCTTGTTATTGAACCGTTTGATGTTTGGGGCTTTGATTATATGGGACCTTTTCCTGCCTCTAATGGATACACACATATTCTAGTTGCTGTTGATTACATTACTAAGTGGGTAGAAGCTATTCCAACTAGTAGTGCTGATCATAACACTTCTATTAAAATTCTTAAGGAAGTTATTTTTCCGAGGTTTGGAGCCCCTAGATATTTAATGACTGATGGTGGTTCACACTTTATTCATGGTGCTTTCCGTAAAATGCTTGCTAAGTATGATGTTAATCATATAATTGCATCTCCTTATCACCCTCAGTCTAGTGGTCAAGTAGAGTTGAGCAATAGAGAGCTCAAATTAATTTTGCAAAACACTGTTAATAGGTCTAGAAAGAATTGGTCCAAGAAACTTGATGATGCATTATGGGCTTATAGAACTGCATATAAAAATCCTTCTATTAAAATGCTTAAGGAAGTTATTTTTCCGAGGTTTGGAGTCCCTAGATATTTAATGACTGATGGTGGTTCACACTTTATTCATGGTGCTTTCTGTAAAATGCTTGCTAAGTATGATGTTAATCATAGAATTGCATCTCCTTATCACCCTCAGTCTAGTGGTCAAGTAGAGTTGAGCAATAGAGAGCTCAAATTAATTTTGCAAAATACTGTTATTAGGTCTAGAAAGAATTGGTCCAAGAAACTTGATGATGCATTATGGGCTTATAGAACTGCATATAAAAATCCTATGGGTATGTCTCCATATAAAATGGTTTATGGAAAAGCATGTCACTTACCTCTCGAACTAGAACATAAGGCATATTGGGCTATTAAAGAGCTCAACTATGATTTTAAACTTGCCGGTGAGAAGAGGTTATTTGATATTAGCTCACTTGATGAATGGAGAACCCAAGCTTATGAAAATGCCAAGTTGTTTAAAGAAAAAGTTAAAAGATGGCATGACAAAAGGATACAAAAGCGTGAGTTTAATGTAGGTGATTATGTATTGCTATACAACTCTCGTTTAAGATTTTTTGTAGGCAAACTTCTCTCTAAATGGGAAGGCCCCTATGTTATCCAAGAGGTCTATCGTTCTGGTGCCATAAAGATCAACAACTTCGAAGGCACAAATCCGAAGGTGGTAAACGGTCAAAGAATTAAACATTATATCTCAGGTAATCCCATAAATGTTGAAACCAATATTATTGAAACCGTAACCCCGGAGGAATACATAAGGGACACTTTCCGGAACGTTTCGGACTCCGAAAAGGAATAGGTATGTGGTACGGTAAGTAAACCGACTCCAAAACAATTTTTAAGGCAATATTTCTCCGTTTTAGAATATTTAGAAAAATAGAAAAATAAGTAGCAGTCCGGGAAGGACACGAGGGCCCCACGAGGGTGGTGGGCGCGCCCCCCTACCTCGTGAGCACCTCGTGTGCGTTCCGGACTCCGTTTTCTTGCATGTTACGTATTTTGGTCGGTAAAAATTCATTATATAACCTCCCAAAAGTTTTGACTCCCGTATCACGCAAACCTCCTCTGTTCTTGTTTCGAGCTGTTTTCTGTCAGGGTTTTCCAAGCTAGGCATCATGATGTCTCCCTCCTCCAACAATGGTGACAAAGATGCTTGGCTAATGAAGATAGATCTGAAGAGGGAAGAACCCACGAGGGTCAACAAGGATGAAAGGATCAAGAAGGCCACAGAGGATCAAGCTCCGGCAGCAAAAGACATCCTTCAACTTGATCATAACCTTCTTACCTCAACTGAGATCGAAGCTTTCAAGATGATTGAGTTAGCTCGTATACAAAACAAGTATCTCACACAAGAAAATATTTTGTTGAAGGAGCATATTGTCGCACTCAAGGGCATTATTCGCAAGCTGGAGGACCTCTTACGCTCGATGTGTGATTACCCGTCACCTCCACCTTCTTCGCCGACAAAGGAGATATAATCACATGGGTATGGGCACTCCCCTTGGCAACTGCCAAGCTTGGGGGAGGTGCCCCGGTATCGTATCACCATCACAACTCCTATCTTTATCGTTTTTCTTAGTTCGATCCTATTAGTAGTATCTTGATCTAGTAGAATAAAGTTTATGGCATGATCTAGTTTTCAGTTTTGCTTTATGATCTCTCTATGTAATCGAGTCCGTGAGCTATATATAATAAAGATTAGTGTTGAGTCAAGGGCTTGATTATTTTGCCATGATCTTGGGTGAATAAAAGAAACAGAAAAAGAATAAAAAGAAACAAAAAGTTCATATTGATCTTATTGAGAGTAATGACTTCACATAGAAAGAGTATGATGATTAAAAGTTGTTGGGAGTTTGCAGACACAGCTTTGGTCATTGTTGCAATTAATAGGAAGTAATAAGGAAAGAGAGGTTTCACATATAGATATATAATCATTGACATCCTTTATGATTGGGAGCACTCATTAAAACATGACATGCTAAAGAGTTGATGTTGGACAAGGAAGACAATGTAATGAGTTATGCCTTTCTTATATCTGAGATAAAGTATGTTGTCATGGATCCTCTAACTTGTTGAGCTTGCCTTTCCCCCTCATGCTAGCCAAATTCTCAGCACCAAGTAGAAGTACTACTTGTGCTTCCAAATACCCCTAAACCAGTTTTGCCATGAGAGTCCACCATATCTACCTATGGATTGAGTAAGATCCTTCAAGTAAGTTGTCATCGGTGCAAAGCAATAAAAATTGCTCTAAATATGTATGATTGATTGGTGTGGGAGAAATAAGCTTTATACAATCTTGTGATGTGGAAGTAATAAAAGCGACAGACTGCATAATAAAGGTTCATATCACAAGGGGCAATATAAAGTGACGTTCTTTCGCATTGAGATTTTTATGCATCCAACCATAAAAGCGCATGATAACCTCTGCTTCCCTCTGCGAAGGGCCTATCCTTTATTATTATCTTCTACCTTATGCAAGAGTCACGGTGATCTTCACCTTTCCTTTTTCATTTTATCTTTGGCAAGCTCGGCATGTTGGAAAGAACATGATATATATATATATATATATATATATATATATATATATATATATCTAATTGGATGTAGGGGAGCATGAAACATTATTGTTTTCATTACCCTTGAGGTAAAAGGTTGTGGGGCAAAACTATAAGCCCCTATCTTTCTCTTTGTCCGATTAAAACTCCGTAACCATAAGTATCGCGTGAGTGTTAGCAATTATGTAGGACTAAATGATAGTTGAGTATGTGGACTTGCTTTTTAGCTCTGACATAGACTCTTTCCGATGTTATGATAAATTGCAATTGCTTCAATGACTGAGATTATAGTTTGTCGGAGCCCAATAAGGTTTATGATTTATACTTTTGCATTGTGAATAGATCATCACTTGAACATAAGTAATCATATGACAAAATCTATATATGTTGCTGTTATGAGAATAATCATGATGCCTTCATGTCCATATTTTATTTTTATCGACGCCTCTACCTCTAAACATGAGGACATATTTATTGTTATCGGCTTTTTGCTTGAGGACAAGCGAGGTCTAAGCTTGGGGGAGTTGATACGTCCATTTTGCATCATGCTTTTATATCAATATTTATTGCATTATGGACCATTATTTCATTTTATGTCACAATACTTATGGCTATTCTCTCTTATTTTACAAGGTTTACATAAGGAGGGAGCATGCCGGCAGCTGGAATTCTGGGCTGGAAAAAAGCAAATATTAGAGACCTATTCTGTGCAACTCCAAAAGTCCTGAAACTCCATGGAACATCTTAAAATAAATAAAGAAAAATCCTCGCCAAAGATGAAGGCCAAGGGGCCCACACCCTGCTCACGAGGGTGGCCCCCCCCTAGGGCGTGCCCCCTACCTCGTGGGCCCCCTGGTGGCTCTCCGACGTCCATCTTCTCCTATATG
Organism: Triticum aestivum; assembly: GCF_018294505.1. Lineage (NCBI taxonomy): Eukaryota > Viridiplantae > Streptophyta > Magnoliopsida > Poales > Poaceae > Triticum > Triticum aestivum. Next base: position 19,871,242 of record NC_057812.1, read on the forward strand.
AAGTCTTTCGATGAGAAAAAGAATAAGAAGGAACTTTCGGGACGAGACTCCACCGCCACGAGGCGGAACCTTGGCGGATCCAATCTAGAGCTTCGACAGAGCTGTTCTGCTGGGAAACTTCCCTCCCGGAGGGGAAAATCATCACCATCGTCATCACCAACGCTCCTCTCATTGGGAGAGGGCAATCTCCATCAACATCTTCACCAGCACCATCTCATCTCCAAACCCTAGTTCATCTCTTGTATCCAATTCTTTTCTCAAAGTCCGGGATTGGTGCTAGTAGGTTGCTAGTAGTGTTGATTACTCCTTGTAGTTGATGCTAGTTGGTTTAATTGGTGGAAGATCATATGTTCAGATCCTATATGCATATTATTACCCCTCTGATTATGAACATGAATATGCTTTGTCAGTAATTACGTTTGTTCCTGAGGACATGCAAGGGAGAAGTCTTGCTATTAGTAGTCATGTGAATTTGGTATTCGTTTGATATTTTGATAAGATGTATGTTGTCTAGCCTCTAGTGGTGTTATGTGAACGTCGACTACATAACACTTCACCATTATTTGGGCCTAGAGGAAGGCATTGGGAAGTAATAAGTAGATGATGGGTTGCTAGAGTGACAGAAGCTTAAACCCTAGTTTATGCGTTGCTTCGTAAGGGGCTGATTTGGATCCATATGTTTCATGCTATGGTTAGGTTTACCTTAATACTTTTGTTGTAGTTGCAGATGCTTGCAATAGAGGTTAATCATAAGTGGGATGCTTGTTCAAGTAAGAACATCACCCAAGCACCGGTCCACCCACATATCAAATTATCAAAGTATCGAACGCGAATCATATGAACATGATGAAAACTAGCTTGACGATATTCCCATGTGTCCTCGGGAGCGCTTTTCCTATTATAAGAGTTTGTTCCGGCTTGTCCTTTGCTACAAAAGGATTGGGCCACCTTGTTGCACTTTATTTACTTTTGTTACTTGTTGCTCGTTACAATCTATCTTATCACAAAACTATCTGTTACCACTTATTTCAGTACTTGCAGAGAATACCTTGCTGAAAACCGCTTATCATTTCCTTCTGCTCCTTGTTTGGTTCGACACTCTTACTTATCGAAAGGACTATGATAGATCCCCTATACTTGTGGGTCATCAGATAGCGGTAAATCAGTAAGAGACATCATAGATTGCACCATATCTAGTACAGTATGATTACGACGTTCGGACACACCATTACGCCGTGGTGTTCCGGGTGGTGTGAGTTGCGAAACTATTCCGCATTGTTTCAAATGTAGAACAAACTCATAACTCAAATATTCTCCTCCACGATCAGATCGTAGAAACTTTGTTTTCTTGTTACGATGATTTTCAACTTCACTCTGAAATTCTTTGAACTTTTCAAACGTTTCAGACTTATGCTTCATTAAGTAGATATACCCATATCTCCTTAAATCATCTGTGAAGGTGAGAAAATAACGATATCCTCCACGAGCCTCAACATTCATCGGACCACATACATCTGTATGTATGATTTCCAACAAATCTGTTGCTCTCTCCATAGTTCCGGAGAACGACGTTTTAGTCATCTTGCCCATGAGGCACGGTTCGCAAGTACCAAGTGATTCATAATCAAGTGGTTCCAAAAGTCCATCAGTATGGAGTTTCTTCATGCGCTTTACACCGATATGACCTAAACGGCAGTGCCACAAATAAGTTGCACTATCATTATCAATTCTGCATCTTTTGGCTTCAACATTATGAATATGTGTATCACTACTATCAAGATTCATTAAAAATAGACCACTCTTCAAGGGTGCATGACCATAAAAGATATTACTCATATAAATAGAACAACCATTATTCTCCGATTTAAATGAATAACCGTCTCGCATCAAACAAGATCCAGATATAATGTTCATGCTCAACGCTGGCACCAAATAACAATTATTTAGGTCTAATACTAATCCCGAAGGTAGATGTAGAGGAAGCGTGCCGACCGCGATCACATCGACTTTGGAACCATTTCCCACGCGCATCATCACCTCGTCCTTGGCCAGTGTTCGCTTAATCCGTAGTCCTTGTTTCGAGTTGCAAATATTAGCAACAGAACCAGTATCAAATACCCAGGTGCTACTGCGAGCTCTAGTAAGGTACACATCAATAACATGTATATCACATATACCTTTGTTCACCTTGCCATCGTTCTTATCCTCCAAATACTTGGGGCAGTTCCGCTTCCAATGACCAGTCTGCTTGCAGTAGAAGCACTCAGTTTCAGGCTTAGGTCCAGACTTGGGTTTCTTCTCCTGAGCAGCAACTTGCTTGCTGTTCTTTTTGAAGTTCCCCTTCTTCTTCCCTTTGCCCTTCTTCTTGAAACTGGTGGTCTTATTGACCATCAACACTTGATACTCCTTCTTGATTTCTACCACCGCAACCTTTAGCATTGCGAAGAGCTCGGGAATTGTCTTATCCATCCCTTGCATATTATAGATAATCACAAGCTTTTGTAGCTTGGTGGCAATGATTGGAGAATTCTGTCAATGACGCTATCATCCGGAAGGTTAACTCCCAGTTGAATCAAGTGATTATTATACCCAGACATCTTGAGTATGTGCTCACTGATAGAACTATTTTCCTCCATCTTGTAGCTATAGAACTTATTGGAGACTTCATATCTCTCAATCTGGGCATTTGCTTAAAATATTAACTTCAGCTCCTGGAACATCTCATATGCTCCATGACGTTCAAAACGTTGTTGAAGTCCCGGTTCTAAGCCGTAAAGCATGGCACATTGAACTATCGAGTAGTCATCAGCTTTGCTCTGCCAGACATTCTTAACGTCGTCAGTTGCATCAGCAGCAGGCCTGGCACCCAGCGGTGCTTCCAGGACGTAATTCTTCTGTGCAGCAATGAGGATAATCCTCAAGTTACGGACCCAGTCCGTGTAATTGCTACCATCATCTTTCAACTTTGCTTTCTCAAGGAACACATTAAAATTCAACGGAACAACAGCACGGGCCATCTATCTACAATCAAACATAGACAAGCAAGATACTATCAGGTACTAAGTTCATGATAAATTTAAGTTCAATTAATCATATTACTTAAGAACTCCCACTTAGAAAGACATCCCTCTAATCTTCTAAGTGATCACATGATCCAAATCAACTAAACCATAACCGATCATCATGTGAAATGGAGTAGTTTTCAATGGTGAACATCACTATGTTGATCATATAGTAGATTCACGCTCGACCTTTCGGTCTCAGTGTTCCGAGGCCATATCTGCATATGCTAGGCTCGTCAAGTTTAACCCGAGTATTCTGCGTGTGCAAAACTGGCTTGCACCCGTTGTAGATGGACGTAGAGCTTATCACACCCGATCATCATGTGGTGTCTGGGCACGACGAACTTTGGCAACGGTGCATACTCAGGGAGAACACTTTTATCTTGAAATTTAGTGAGAGATCATCTTATAATGCTACCGTCAATCAAATCAAGATAAGATGCATAAAAGATAAACATCACATGCAATCAATATAAGTGATATGATATGGCCATCATCATCTTGTGCTTGTGATCCCATCTCTGAAGCACCGTCATGATCACCATCGTCACCGGCGCGACACCTTGATCTCCATCGTAGCATGGTTGTCGTCTCGCCAATCTTATGCTTCTATGACTATCGCTACCGCTTAGTGATAAAGTAAAGCATTACAAGGCGATTGCATTGCATACAATAAAGCGACAACCATATGGCTCCTGCCTGTTGCCAATAACTCAGTTACAAAACATGATCATCTCATACAATAAAATTTAGCATCATGTCTTGACCATATCACATCACAACATGCCCTGCAAAAACAAGTTAGACGTCCTCTACTTTGTTGTTGCAAGTTTTACGTGGCTGCTACGGGCTTAGCAAGAACCGTTTTTACCTACGCATCAAAACCACAATGATAGTTTGTCCAGTTGGTGCTGTTTTAACCTTTGCAAGGACCGGGCGTAGCCACACTCGATTCAACTAAAGTTGGAGAAACTGACACCCGCCAGCCACCTATGTGCAAAGCACGTCGGTAGAACCAGTCTCGCGTAAGCGTACGCGTAATGTTGGTCCGGGCCGCTTCATCCAACAGTACCGCCGAACCAAAGTATGACAAGCTGGTAAGCAATATGACTTATATCGCCCACAACTCACTTGTGTTCTACTCGTGCATATGACATCTATGCATAAAACCTGGCTCGGATGCCACTGTTGGGAAATGTAGTAATTTCAAAAAATTTACTATGCACACGCAAGATCATGGTGATGCATAGCAACGAGAGGGGAGAGTGTTGTCCACGTACCCTCGTAGACCGAAAGCGGAAGCGTTAGCACAACGCGGTTGATGTACTCGTACGTCTTCACGATCCGACCGATCAAGTACCGAATGCATGACACCTCCGAGTTCAGCACACGTTCAACCCGATGACATCCCTCGAACTCTGATCCAGCCGAGTGTTGAGGGAGAGTTTCGTCAGCACGACGGCGTGGTGACGATGTTGATGTTTTCTACCTCTTGAGTTTGTGTTGGTTTTCCCCGAAGATGAGAGGATGATGCAGCAGAGTAGCGTAAGTATTTCCCTCAATTTTTGAGAACCAAGGTATCAATCATGTAGGAGGCCACGCTCAAGTCCCTCGTACCTGCACAAAATGATAGCTACTCGCAACCAACGCGATTAGGGGTTGTCAATCCCTTCACGGTCACTTACGAGAGTGAGATCTGATAGATAGTATTTTTTTGGTATTTTTGGGTATAGAGATGCAAAGTGAAAAGTAAAAGGCAAAGTAAAAAAGCAAAGCAAGATTAAAGTGATGGAGATTGATATGATGAGAATAGACCCGGGGGCCATAAGTTTCACTAGTGGCTTCTCTCAAGAGCATAAGTATTCTACGGTGGGTGAACAAATTATTGTTGAGAAATTGACAGAATTGAGCATAGTTATGAGGATATCTAGGTATGATCATGTATATAGGCATCACGTCCGTGACAAGTAGACCGAAACGATTCTGCATCTACTACTATTACTCCACTCATCGACCGCTATCCAGCATACATCTAGAGTATTAAGTTAAAAACAGAGTAACGCTTTAAGCAAGATGACATGATGTAGAGAGATAAATTCATGCAATATGAAATAAACCCCATCTTGTTATCCTCGATGGCAACGATGCAATACGTGCCTTGCTGCCCCTTCTGTCACTGGGAAAGGACACCGCAAGATCGAACCCAAAGCTAAGCACTTCTCCCATGGCAAGAAAAACCAATCTAGAGGCCAAACCAAACTGATAATTCGAAGAGACTTGCAAAGATAACCAATCATACATAAAAGAATTCAGAGAAGATTCAAATATTATTCATAGATAGACTTGATCATAAACCCACAATTCATCGGTCTCAACAAACACACCGCAAAAAGAAGGTTACATCGAATAGATCTCCACGAGAGAGGGGGAGAACTTTGTATTGTGATCCAAAAAGAGAGAAGAAGCCATCTAGCTACTAACTATGGACCCAAAGGTCTGAGGTAAACTACTCACACTTCATCGGAGAGGCTATGATGATGTAGAAGCCCTCCGTGATGACGGCCCTCTCCGGCGGAGCTCCGGAACAGGCCCTAAGATGGGATCTCGTGGATACAGAAAGTTGCGGCGGTGGAATTAGGTTTTTGGCTCCGTATCTGTTCGTTTGGGGGTACGTAGGTATATATAGGAGGAATAAGTACGTCGGTGGAGCTCCGAGGGGCCCACGAGGCAGGGGGCGTGCCCTAAGGGGGGGGCGCGCCCCCCACCCTCGTGACCGCCTCTCTGATGCCTTGGCGTAGGGTCCAAGTCTCCTAGATCACGTTCGGTGAGAAAATCACGTTCCCGAAGGTTTCATTCCGTTTGGACTCTGTTTGATATTTAGTTTCTTTGAAACACTGAAATAGGCAAAAAAACAATAATTCTGGGCTGGGCCTTCGGTTAATAGGTTAGTCCCAAAAATAATATAAAAGTGGAAAATAAAGCCCAATATAGTCCAAAACAGTAGATAATATAGCATGGAGCAATCAAAAATTATAGATACATTGGAGACGTATCAATGTTCTACCGACGCAGGGGTGCGCCTAAGCACCGCTACAGTATTATCGAGGTGGACTATGGTGGAGGGGGGCACCGCACATGGCTAAAAGATCAAACAGATCAATTGTTGTGTCTTTGGGGTGCCCCCTGCCCCTGTATATAAAGGAGCAGGGGGGGTGCGGCCGGCCAGGGGAGAGGGCGTGCCAGGAGGAGTCCTACTCCCACCGGGAGTAGGACTCCCCCCTTTCCTAGTTGGATTAGGACTTGGGAGGGGGAAAGAGGTGGAGGAGAAGAAGGAAGGGGGGGGGGGCGCCGCCCCCCACTAGTGCGGAACCGGGCAATAGCACCGGTTCGTAAGGCCCTTTAGTGCCGGTTTCGTAACCGGCGCTAAAGTGTAGGCACTAAAGGCCCCTCCTTTAGTACCGGTTCAGCACGAACCGGTGCTAAAGGGCAACCACGTGGCACGAGCCAGCTTCGGGGGCAGGGAGCCCTTTAGTACCGGTTGGTGTCACCAACCGGTATTAAAAGGTTGGGGGGTTTGGGTTTATGATTTATTTTTCATTTAATTTTGTGTTTTCCATTTAATTCTTTTTCGTTTGCTGGTATTTTACGATACTACATATTGTGCACGTTATGCATATATACAAATAGAATTTCTAGTAGAACCGATCATAATACACACACACACACACACACAATTTCTCCTAATTGGTGCCTTCGGAGCCAGTGGCATTAGCCTAATTGGTGCCTTCGGAGCACGATAACAATTGGAAGTGCTTCATGGGGGCGGTAGCGGGTAATAGTATTCTCCTTTGGGATCTATGACCTGGTCGAGCAAAAATCCCGCTATTTCCTCTTGAATTGCTTGTATGCGCTCCTATGTTAGGAGCTTCTCCCACACCTCTTTGAACTGTTAATACAGAGATCAATATGCATGTATATTAGTTGTGTGACTAGATATCGATAATGGTGTAAAAATTGTGAATAGTGTTCTGACAAACGTACCCACTCCTGTCTTTGAGATTTGCTCCTTTCGGACGCCATCATGCGAATGTTCTTGCAAACATAGTATGCACATAGATTATTCCCCGGCGCCTGCTTCAGGGCCTTTACGAGAATGGAATTTGATCAGATAATAATTAATCAAGCATGATAATTAAAGAGATGGCAGCTAGCTAGTACTACTTAATTACTTACCTGGGGTCGATACCATTTCAGATTTTGGTTCCATGGGCCTGGAGTGGCCCTGATGAACTTTGCCCAAGCCCTGCCCACCGACAAAGAAAATGAATAAATGGGTTATTAAATAGTTGTTATCAGGAAATGACGAACTAATTAAATAGGCTGAGATATAGTTAATAATGATTGAAATTACCTGTTGACTATTCCCTTCACGATGGTGTAGTCACTTGCTTTCTTAAGTAGTAAGTCTAGTACTTCAACTGTTCCTTCATCAACTTTAATGATTAACAAGATCCAGTGAAATCTGCATGCACACACGTTTGCATGTCTTAATTAAGCGGGCATATGTAAGCAAAAACATGTAGCTAGCTAGTAGGCAAAAACAGAATTTGTAGTACAAGACAGTGTGACTCACTCGAAGTTGTAAGGAAGTAGTATATCTTCATTGTATTTGAGGCGCTTGAAGAACTTTAGCATGCTTTCCTCTACACTTTTTTCGTAATATGGATCTAATTTCCATGTGTATTCATTAATGGTATTTGGGTCAACGAACCCAATGCCATAGCGTCCACCTTTTTTCATTTCATAAATCTTCATCCTGCATAATACCACAAAAAAGAATATAGTGAGGATAATTACAGGTAATGATTGATCAAAATGATCACTATAGCTAGCCTGAGAGTTAAATTACAGAAAGAAATCACTTACACACAATAGCAATTGACGATAGATTTGTCGAGTGCGTCTTGATTGTATAGCTGAAACCGTTCTGAAAACTCAACGGCCAGAGCTTTGTCATGGTAGTAATGCTCCTCCTTGACATTCACCATGAGGGACTCTCGATTGGAAATCTTGGTAATGTCCATGTACCATCGATGCAATTCATACATTCTCGTTGGGAAGTTCTTGACCTCATCTGGCTCGACCAAAGGTTGGCCCCGGACATATTTCTGTTTTATTTCCTCCTCTCTAGTCGGAGACATGGGCTTGATATCGAGGAGTTGTCCAATAGTGATCCCGATCGCTTCAGCCTGCGCAATATGCTCCTCGGTTATTACCACATCGCCCACCCCGGGAACGTTAATGGTTTGCCCACAATAATATTGAGCGCACCTACTCTCATGTGTTGTTGGCACAACAAGCGGGGGGATTGATTGCGCCGCCTGTTCTCCCAGCTGGGGCATGGTTTTACCGCTCCTTTTGCCAGCTGATTTGCTCGAGCTCGAGCTCGCCTCTTTCTGTAGACATGCTCGATTTAACTTCTTGATGTGGCGCTCATAGTCTGTGTCAACAGGCTTGGGAGCTGGTGCTCTAGCCATACGAATGAAGTGGTTAATCTTTTCCACAGGCACTTTCTCCCTTGGCGGCGATGGCGGTTTCGGTGGAAAATGGGCTTCCACCTTGGCCTTCGATATGGCTACGTTTTCCTCCTCGGACTTGTCGTAAGGCCTCTGCGGAAGAGGCGCGAGGCTTGGACCATATTGAAATCGCTTGCCTCCGCCTATACCTCTAGTACTACCTCGACTTGTACCGCTACGCACCATAGCTGAGGAGGCTCTCTTCCGTGATTGCCGAGGCGGCGAAGACGGCTGATGTGGCTGAGTTGGAGGAGGAGGAGTGTCCTGAAGCTGTGCCGGACTTGGAGGAGGAGTGGCCTGACGCTTTCCCGGACTTGGAGGAGGAGGAGTGGCCTGAAGCTGTGCCGGACTTGGAGGAGGAGTGGCCTGACGCATTGGTGGACTTGGAGGAGCGGGAGTCTGCTAACTTGGTGGCGGACTTCGACGAGGAGTCGGATGACGCGGTGTCGGTGGCCTTTGAAAGATGATGCAATCCTTTCTCCATAGGATGATACGATGGTTGGCCTCTCCCAGTGTGTGCTCATCGTCACCTCCAGGAATGTCAAGCTCTAGCCCTGAATATTGGTCCACCACCTCATCAACCAAGACACGAGCATAGCCCGCTGGAATCGGGTTGCAATGGAAGGTTGCCTCGGGGGGATTTGTAAAAGCAAGGGCGTCCGCCACCTTCATGGATATGTTCTTCATTTTGAAGTGTAGCTCGCAGTTAGTGTTCTCCATGATGTCATCCACTGGGTAGCTATCCAGCAATGCGTCGCCCGGGGCGGAACCCACTCTGCTTCTCGGCATGGATGCGACGGTGCTATCCAATGGTGGATCATCCGCTAGCTACTGAGACCCCCTTTGCTGGCTAAGTGAGTCGATCTGCTCCTGCTGCCACTGGAATTTGACTGCCAAGTCCGCGTGCGCTGATTCTAGGCCTTGAAGGCGTTCATATTCTAGCTTCCTCTGCTCATCCTCCATCTTCCTCTTCTTCTCCTCCGCAATCTTCTTTCTCGCACGGGTTCTGTAGTCGGCGTTCCAGTCCGAAAACCCCTCATACCACGGCATAACGCCCATGCCTCGTGTTCTTCCCGGGTGTTCAGGATTTCCCAGGGCACGCGTAAGCTCGTCGTTCTCTCTGTTGGGCTCGAACACCCCTGATCGAGCCTCTTCTATTGCAACAAGTAGCTTATCTTCAGCTCCGTCCAGACATGCCTTCTTCGAAACTTTGCCTGTATTCGGGTCCAACTCCCCCCCATGCGCATAGAACCAAGTCCTGCACCTGGGGGGCCAGCTCAATGTTTCTGGAGTGACACCTGCATCCAGCATCTCTTTCTCAGACTTATCCCACTTAGGCATCCCCACCGCATAGCCACCTGGCCCCAGCTTATGGAACTTATCCTTTTTTGCGGCATTGGCCTTGTTTATTCTCGACCGTTCCTTAGATAATTCCGAATCCTTGAATTTCACGAAATCGTCCCAATGAGCACTTTGCTTCTCTAGTGTTCCCTCGAATACTGGAGTCTTCCTTCCCCCCTTGACGTACTTGGCCCATTCACGAATCTTGTGGTTCTTGAATGCAACCGCCATCTTCCTAAGAGCAGCGTCCTTGACTTTCTCCACATCTGCATCTGTGAAATGATCTGGTAGGGTGAAATGTTCCATGAGCGTTTCCCAAAGCAGAAGTTTTTGTCTATCGTCGACAAAAGTAACTCCTGGACGTGGCTTTGCTGGCTCTCTCCATTCTTGAAGGGAGATTGGGAGTTGGTCCTTCACAAGAACTCCGCACTGACGAATGAACTTGTCCGCAATCTTCTTAGGCGCTAATGGTTCGCCATTAGGTTTGATGGCCTCGATATTGTACTTTACACCCTCCTTCAACTTTTTGTTCGGGCCTCGTTTCCTGTTGCCTGAAGATTTGCTCGATCCGGATGGCTGAAAGAAGAAAGATCGATTCGTTAATATATCTTCAAGTCATTTAAAACATGTGATGATCACCAGATGCCTGCTTATATAAATATATATACCTCGCCGGTCTTTGTTGTTTCAAGATCAACATTTTCTTCGTCATGTTCATACTTCTTCTATATAACTAACATTTCTATAACTAAAACTAACATTTCTAATAATTCTATAACTAAAAAACAAAAAGATTGCTAACAATTCTATAACAATGTGTGTGTGTGTGGTTGGCGGCCGGGGCAGGAGCTCACCGGCGAGGCGCGACGACGGTGGGCGGCGACGAGAACGGGGACGGAGACGGAGACGGGGCGGCGACGACGGGGACGGGGACGGGCCGGGCGGGGACGATGTACGGGAGGACGGGCCGGGCGGGGACGACGGGAGGACGGGGCGGGGTATGGCGACGGGGCGCGGCGCGGCGACGGGGATGATGGGGATGGGGACGGCGACAGCGACGGACGGCGACGGGGGCGGCGACGAGGGGCGGCGGCGATGGGGCAGAGGAGAAAGAAGCGGGGAGAGATGAGAAACTGACAA
>NC_057812.1:19882835-19908091 GCF_018294505.1 Triticum aestivum
ATAGAACGCACCTTTAGTACCGGTTGGAGCCACCAACCGGTACTAAAGGTCTGTTTTGGCCAGGCGAAGCGGCAGGAACCGCACCCCCTTTAGTACCGGGTCGTGGCACCAACCGGTACTAAAGGCCCCCCCTTTAGTACCGGTTGGAGCCACGACCCGGTACTAAAGGGTGTGCGCTGCTAGGCGAGGGGCGCAAAAGTTTAGTCCCACCTCGCTAGCCGAGGGGCACTCGCACCTGCTTATAAGCCCCGCCGTCGCTGCTGTCTCGAGCTCCTCTCTTAAGCAGGCCTTCTAGGCCTCCCTCTTTTGCGATGCCCTGTTGGGCCTACTGGGCTAGCAGGCCTGCATCCTGGCCCAACTAGAATTTGGGTTTCTAGTCGTATGCAGGCCGCTGTGGCCTAGTAGGTGGGCTTTTTTTTCTTATTTTTTTGCTTTATTTATTTTTGTTTTTTTTATTTTAGAGTTGTTTTTTTGCTGTATTTAGAGTTTGTTTGTGAATTTTTTTGCTTTAGGTACAAAAAATTACAAACTTTCTGTTAGTACCGGTAGTTTACAAATTTGAATAGTTTAAATTTTGAATTATTTGAAATTTGTGTGAATCACTAGTTTGTGAATAACGTAACTTTGAAAATAGATTTTTCAGTGATTCTTTCTTCTTATGTTTAATATTAGTGTGTTTTATCATTATATTCAATTTGGTAATTCTTAGGTTATTTAAAAAATGAAATCCCTTTGTAACGGATGAGTTTTCTTCCGAAACCCTGATACTTCGAAAGAGATTGTCTATTTTGTACACGAAGTGCATCCAGTTTTTGCGGTAACCCTCTCTACTTTTTTGCACATGCTATGTGGGTGAAATTATGATACCATGCCAACTTTCAACCTTTTTTGAGTTCATTTGAAATGCTTTTCAATTTCAGGGTCATTTAGCTGAAAAAATTAGTAAATGCATGAAAGAATTTGCTTGCACATAAAATTTCTTCGCGTTTCAAATGCCAAAACACATAACTAGCTACCCTAACTATTCCAGAGATTCCCTCCTGGGTGTGAAACATAGAAGAAAGTGATGATAGTGAAGCCGATCACATCCCAGATCTTTGGGTGTGAAACTTTTTCTTCGCGTGTGTCCCTTTGCGCCGTAGCCATGGAAAATCTTCATCATTTAACTGGATGCTCGGGTCAATATTCACTGTGAATGGAGCAATTTCATCAAACTTTTCATAATCTCCTGACATGTTTGTCTTGTCATCCACTCCCACGATGTTTCTCTTCCCAGAAAGAACTATGTGCTGCTTTGGCTCATTGTACGATGCATTCGCTTCCTTATCTTTTCTTTTTCTCGGCTTGATAGACATGTCCTTCACATAGAAAACCTGTGCCACATCATTGGCTAGGACGAATGGTTCGTCTACATACGCAAGATTGTTGAGATCCACTGTTGTCATTCCGTATTGCGGGTCTTCCGTTACCCCGCCTCGTGTCATATTGACCCATTTGCACCGAAACAAAGGGACCTTCAAACCACGTCGATGGTCAAGTTCCCATATGTCCCGTATATAACCATAATATGTTTCCTTTCCCGTCTTGGTTTCTGCATCAAAGCGGACACCACTGTTTTGGTTGGTGCTCTTCTTATCTTGGGTGATCGTGTAAAATGTATTACCATTTATCTCGTACCCTTTGAAAGTCATTATATTCGAAGATGGTAACTGGGACAACAAGTACAGGTCATCTTCAATAGAGGCGTCATGCATGGTACATGTCTGCAACCAGCTGGCGAAACTCCTGGTTTGTTCACGTGTAATCCAGTCATCAGACCGCTCCGGGTGTTTGGAGCGTAGCAAATTCTTGTGTTCATCCATATACGGAGCCACCGAGGCAGAATTCTGTAGAACTGTGTAGTGTGCTTCAGTGAGAGAATGTCCGTCCATACATGTTATTTGTTCCCCTCCTAGCGTGCCTTTTCCATCCAGTCTGCCCTTATGCCGCGATTCAGGAACACCAATCGGCTTAAGGTCAGGAATAAAGTCAATACAAAACTCAATGACCTCCTCATTTTCATGGCCCTTGGAGATGCTTCCTTCTGGCCTAGCACGGTTATGAACATATTTCTTTAAGACTCCCATGAACCTCTCAAAGGGGAACATATTGTGTAGAAATACAGGACCCAAAATGTTAATCTCTTCACATAGGTGAACTAGGACGTGCGTCATGATGTTGAAGAAGGATGGTGGGAACACCAACTCGAAACTGACAAGACATTGCACCAAATCATTCTCTAACCTTGGTATGATTTCTGGATTGATTACCTTCTGAGAGATTGCATTGAGGAAATGCACATAGCTTCACAATGGCTAATCGAACGTTTTCCGGTAGAAGCCCCCTCAATGCAACCGGAAGCAGTTGCGTCATAATCACGTGGCAGTCATGAGACTTTAGGTTCTGGAACTTTTTCTCTGCCATGTTTATTATTCCCTTTATATTCGACGAGAAGCCAGACGGTACCTTAATACTGAGCAGACATTCAAAGAAGATTTCCTTCTCTTCTTTGTTAAGAATGTAGCTTGCATGACCCTGATGTATGGCGTCTTTTCCGTGCATATGTTGCTGGTCCTCCCATGCCTCAGGTGTATCTTTTGTCTTCCCATACACGCCCAAGAAGCCAATCAAGGTCACACAAAGATTCTTCGTCACGTGCATCACGTCGATTGCGGAGCGGACCTCTAGGTCTTTCCATAGGGCAGGTCCCAAAATATAGGTTTCTTCTTCCACATGGGTGCGCGTCCGTCAGCGTCATTCAGAACAGGTTGTCCACCAGGACCCTTTCCAAAGACCACCTTCAAATCCTTGACCATATCATGTACATCAGCACCAGTACGGTGGCGAGGCTTCGTCCGGTGATCCGCCCCACCTTTGAAATGCTTGCCTTTCTTTCTTACGGGATGCCTGCTCGGAAGAAATCGACGATGTCCCAGGTACACATTCTTCTTACAATTAGCCAAATATTTACTGTCGGTATCGTCCAAACAGTGTGTGCATGCGCGGTATCCCTTGTTTTTCTGTCCTGAAAGGTTACTGAGAGCAGGCCAATCATTGATGGTCACGAACAGCAACGCCTTTAGGTCAAATTCTTCCCCATGTGCTCATCCCATGCATGTACACCTGTTCCATTCCATATTTGTAAGAGTTCTTCAACTAATGGCCTTAGGTACACATCAATGTCGTTGCCGGGTTGCTTAGGGCCTTGGATGAGCACTGGCATCATAATGAACTTCCGCTTCATGCACAACCAAGGAGGAAGGTTATACAAACATAGAGTCACAGGCCAGGTGCTATGGTTGCTGCTCTGCTCCCCAGAAGGATTAATGCCATCTGCGCTTAGACCAAACCATACGTTCCTTGCGTCATCTGCAAACTCCTTCCCGTACTTTCTTTCGATTTTTCTCCACTGCGACCCGTCAATGGGTACTCTCAACTTTCCTCTTTCTTACGGTCTTCTCTGTGCCATCGCATCGCCTTGGCATGCTCTTTGTTTTGGAACAAACGTTTCAACCATGGTATTATAGGAGCATACCACATCACCTTGGCAGGAATCTTCTTCCTGGGGCGCTCGCCCTCGACATCACCAGGGTCATCGCGGCTGATCTTATAGCGAAATACACCGCATACTGGGCAAGCGTTCAAATCCTCGTACTCACCGCGGTAGAGGATGCAATCATTAGGGCATGCATGTATCTTCTGCACCTCTAACCCTAGAGGGCAGACATCCTTCTTTGCTTCGTACGTACTCTCGGGCAATTCGTTGTCCTTTGGAAGCATATTCTTTATCATTACCAGCAACTTTCCAAATCCCTTGTCAGATACACCATTCTCTGCCTTCCATTGTAGTAATTCCAGTGTGGTGCCCAGCTTTTTCTTGTCACCTACGCAATTCAGGTACAACAATTTTTTGTGATCCTCTAACATGCGCTGCAACTTCTTCTTCTCCAAATCACTTGCGCAGTTTCTCTTTGCATCGGCAATGGCCCGACCTAGATCATCAATGGGCTCATCCGATGCCTCTTCTTCAGCTTCTTCCCGCATTGCCGGCTCAGCTTCTTCCCGCATTACCGGCTCCGCTTCTTCCCTCATCGTTGTATCATCGTATTCAGGGAACCCATGGCCAGGATAGCTGTCGTCGTCCTGTTCTTCTTCACTGTCTTCCATCATAACCCCTCTTTCTCCATGCTTGGTCCAAACATTATAGTGGGGCATGAAACCGGACTCAAACAGGTGGACGTGAATGGTTCTTGACGTAGAGTAATTGTGACCATTCTTACAGCCAGCACATGGACAAGGCATAAAACCATCCGCCCGCTTGTTTGCCTCAGCCGCAAGCAGAAAAGTACACACGCCATTAATGAACTCGGGAGAGCATCGGTCATCGTACATCCATTGCCGGCTCATCTTCAATACACAACACCGAAAACACCAAATTAATACAATACATAAAGTTCATACATAAAGATCATACAACACTTAAATGCAACAAACAAATAAGTCTCTAGCTAAAGAATTTAAATGCAACAACAAATGCGATCAAGATCGCAACTAAGGTAACAATTGATCCAACAGCATAATGATACCAAGCCTCACTATGAATGGCATATTTTCTAATCTTTCTAATCTTCAAGCGCATTTTCTCCATCTTAATCTTGTGATCATCGACGACATCGGCAACATGCAACTCCAATTCCATCTTATCCCCCTCAATTCTTTTTAATTTTTCTTCAAATCCTCGTTTTCTCTTTCAACTAAATTTAACCTCTCGACAATAGGGTCGGTTGGAATTTCCGGTTCAACTACCTCCTACATACAAATATCTATGTCAACTTGATGGGCATAATTTGTCATAAACACGAAATGCAATGAATAGTTTAAAAGAGAATATACCACATCCGAATCATAACCCGGATGAGGGCCGACAGGGACGGATATCAAAACCATGGCACTATGTATAACAAACAACGTATGGGTAAGATAATTATACGAGTAACTATATATCCAAATCACACAAACATCAATTTTTTTTATAAAACTTCATGAACAAGAGGCTCACCACAAGGTGGTGCCGGCGACAGGACGTTGCGAGCGATCGACGGTGGTTACGACGAAGATTTAGAAGGTACTAAGTAAACCACACCTACATATGCAAACTAAGTGTTATTTTTGACCTCAAATTGCATATAAATCAAATACTAGCACATATATATAATTCCTCCCAAATTACTAAACTAAAAAATCAATCACTATATAAAGCATTGCACGAGCTAATCTAGGAATGAGAGATGAAAGGACAAAGTTGCTAACCTTTGTGATCATTTGAATGGATGGGGGCCTTCAAATCTTGACAAATTTTGGGCAAAATGTGTGATGAGCTTGAGAGGAAGAGGGAAAAGAACAAAGAGGAGAGGGGAAAGGGGAAGAACAGAGCGAGCTCGAGTGGATGAAGGGTCTATGTAGGACGACCTTTACTACCGGTTCGTGATACAACCCGGTACTAAAGGTGTTGGAGGGGCCCCGGACTGACAACATCCTGCCACCACTCACTTTAGTACTGGTTCGTGGCACGAACCGGTGCTAAAGGTTCGCCACGAACTAGTACTAATGAGAGCGGCCGGCTAGCCGTTGGAACCGGCACTAATGCCCACATTAGTGCCGGCTCAAATTCAAACCGGCACTAATGTGCTTCACGTTTGACCCTTTTTCTACTAGTGCCCTCTCCTTGTCCTATTCGGACTAGGGGGGAGGGGGCGCGGCCCTTGCCCTGGCCGCCTACTCTCTCTTCCACCAAGGCCCACTAAGGCCCATTAAGTCCCCGGGGGGGTTCCGGTAACCTCCCGGTACTCCGGTAAAATCCCGATTTCAACCGGAACACTTCCGATATCCAAACATAGGCTTCCAATATATCAATCTTCATGTCTCGACCATTTCGAGACTCCTCGTCATATCCGTGATCACATCCGGGACTCCAAAAAACATTCGGTACATCAATAACCAATAGCGGAACCTGGATGCTCATATTGGCTCCCACATATTCTACGAAGATATTTATCGGTCAGACCGCATAACAACATATGTTGTTCCCTTTGTCATCGGTATGTTACTTGCCCGAGATTCGATCGTCGGTATCTCAATACCTAGTTCAATCTCGTTACCAGCAAGTCTCTTTACTCGTTCCATAATACATCATCCCGCAACTAACTCATTAGTTGCAATGCTTGCATGGCTTAAGTGATGTGCATTACCGAGAGGGCCCAGAGATACCTCTCCGACAATCGGAGTGACAAATCCTAATCTCGAAATACGCCAACCCAACAAGTACCTTTGGAGACACCTTTAGAGCACCTTTATAATCACCCAGTTACGTTGTGACGTTTGGTAGCACACAAAGTGTTCCTCCAGTAAACGGGAGTTGCATAATCTCATTATGATAGGAACATGTATAAGTCATGAAGAAAGCAATAGTAACATACTAAACGATCGTGTGCTAAGCTAACGGAATGTGTCATGTCAATCACATCATTCTTCTAATGATGTGATCCCGTTAATCAAATGACAACCCATGTCAATGGCTAGGAAACTTAACCATCTTTGATCAACAAGCTAGTCAAGTAGAGGCATACTAGTGACACTTTGTTTGTCTATGTATTCACACATGTATTATGTTTCCGATTAATACAATTCTAGCATGAATAATAAACATTTATCATGATATAAGGAAATAAATAATAACTTTATTATTGCCCCTAGGGCATATTTCCTTCACTTCTCTGTTGGCCCCTCCGACTTCTCCGACATGGCGTACAACTCGTGCAGGTCCCTCGTCTACGCATGCCCAGTGCTGGCAACACCGATGTGTGCCTTCATCCACAACGTGTCCCTGGGCCTGGCAAGCCTGGTCGGCGCTTCGTCAACTTCGTCTTCGTCCGTCTATGCATGCCCGGTGCTGGCAACACCGGTGCGTGCCTTCATCCACGACGTGTCCCCGGGCTTGGCAAACCCGCCGCGACGCGTCGTCAATAACATTTTCTTCCTGGTGCATCCCTACTTCGACACCACTACGCCCATGCTAACTCGGCGCCCTCTTGCGCCCGCGGCTCCACGGCAACCTACTCGACACCGGCTACCCCAACTCGACATTGAACACGGCATTCTTTGCACGGTTACCTCGATCACAGCTCCACCACATACGCTCTCGGCTACATCGACAAACGGCACAAAGGGCTACCGCCTGCTTGAGCAACCTTGTTGGTTTCCACTCCAGCCACGACTCCGCGATGTGTCGACCGTTACAATTGTGTGTGTGTGTGTGGGGGGGGGGGTGTCCGTCGGCTTGCCTTCGGATTCTTCTCCAGTCTCACCGTCCGCGTCGCTACCGTTGTGACTGCGGGGGGATGTTGAGTATAATGTTTATTAGGAAAGACGAGATAGACTAGGATTTGTTCTGTCTTGTCTTGTACTCCAAGTAGATCATCGTACTCCTATATATATGCCCACGAGGCTCAAGCAATAGAACGAACAACAATTCCACCAATCCCCCTCTCTCCCTTCTATCAGTTTTATGTTGCAGGTTGGGCACGCACCCATCAGCCCTCTTCACGTTTTGCTTTGCAGGGCTTCTTCGAGCTTCCTTGGTGTCGTCCATGATTTATTTGCCGGCGCCCCTTTGGCCCTCCCCTCTGCAACGCCCTTCTCCTGCCTCCCTCCCCGACGCAGTCCGCAACAGCGACCTCCGTTCCTTCGCTCCGGCCTCCCTCCTTGACGCGGTCTGCACCAGCAACCTCCGTCCCTCCACTCCGGCCTTCCTTCCCCGATGCGGTCCGCACCAGCGACCACTCTTCCTAAGCTCCAGCCTCCCTCCCTGCCGCGGTGCGCACCAGTGACCTCCCTTCCTCCGCCTTCGACAGCTCACGTGGGATGGAGGGAGTCGCGTCGTCGGCCATGGTGGCAGGGCGGCATAGAATACCTCAAACCTACTGGTTCCACTTCCTGATGGGCAAGTTCTAATCCTCAAATTGATGTGTAGCATGGCGGCATGGTGAAGCATTGATGTGTAGCATTTGGTCTGCTAGAAATTATTTTATTTTTATGCTATAAATAAAATGATGTGTTCTTCATTTCTGTAACTCTCATGTGTTGTGGCAGCATTTTAGTTGGTTCACACCAAAGCACTAGATCAGGTAGAGCCTGAGCTAGTTGCCAAATCTGTTCAATCGTTTTGGGTTTGTTGTTATTTTGGTACCCTGCTATCTTGCTTTATTAGCTGTCCTGTGAACTTGTTAAGTTGAATGTTGTACCCTTAGTTCTCTTTTGTTTGAACTACTCCTCTCAGTGAGCTGTTCTATGACATGATGGTTTCATTCTGAGTAATGGAACCGGGGAGAGGCCTCCCTGTTGTGGCAGCATTTAAGTTTTTTCAATGTGGTTGTATTGTCTTGTGTCGATGTAGGTAAAACATGCCACCTTATAAGCTGATTGTGACATATGAGGCGCGTTCTTACAAGAATTACAAGGGCGAGCAGTGCACCGTGTCTTCTTGGAGCTGGGACATCCATGTCGATGTAGGTAAATATTCTTGTTTTGCTTCAAACATTCCATAGTGTCTAATTTTTCTTATTGTAAATCTGCAATTTGCCTATTCTGTCATGTCTAATTTTGCTTCAAACAAGCCAATGCATAGAAATATAATTTTGCCAATTGTAAATCTGCATTTCAATACTCTTATTTTCATTCATTCTTAGTTCTAAAAATGGTGCTACATACAAGAGAAAAGGAGGTGGTAAAAGGCCAAAGTCTAGCCAGTTCCTGAAGCATCTAAGAAGACTTTTGCTACACATGATAGCCCAACAAAGAACACAAGAAGAAAATGTCCTCCGTCGAAGAACACAATGTAACGCCCCGAGACCGATGTGCCAGGTGTCCTCCGCTTATTCGTTGTTGTTGCCTTGTCATTGCTTTCGTGTCATGTATTGCATATCATGTCATTATGTGCATTTTATTTGCATACGTGTTTATATCATGCATCCGAGCATTTTCCCCGTTGTCCGTTTTGCAATCCAGCGCTCCTATGTCACCCGGTGTCCCTTTCTACCTCTTTTCGTGTGCAGGCGTTAGACGTTTTCGGATTGGACCTAAACTTGTCATGCGGCCTTGGCTTACTACCGGTAGACCGCCTGTCAAGTTTCATGCCATTTGGACTTCGTTTGATGCTCCAACGGTTAACCGAGGGACCGAGAAGGCCTCGTGTGTGTTGCAGCCCAACACCCTTCCATTTTGGCCCAAAACCTCCTCCATCATCTCGGTCGTTCGATCACGATCGCGTGGCTGAAAACCGCACCTCATTTGGACTCTCCTAGCTCCCTCTATCTACAAATATGTGGCCTCCCCCGAAAATTTCGCGATACAAACCCTAGTCTCCCCCTTCCTCGCACCGCCGGACACGTCCACCGTGTGCCAGACATGTCCGCCACCGTCCCTCGTCCAATCCGGCGCCACCACGTCACCCCACCGCCGTCTCCACCGTGCTCCACCGCGCCGGCCCTCCTAGCCCAGATCGGGGCCCGCCCGAGCCCATCGGGGCCCGGACGAGCCCGCGCGCGCCGCCGCATCGGACCTTGCCGGTCGTCCTCGCCGCCGTCTCGTGCCATCTCGCCGGACCTCGTCGTCAGCACCGCCGCCTCGCGCTCCACCGCGCGCCGCTCGCCGCCAGGTCGCCGGCCGCGTCGCACCCTCTCCTTCCCCCTCTGCCTGCCTCACCTCTCTCTCCCTCTCCCGCAGGGGTCCCTGCCATGGTCGTCCCGCCCTCGCCGTTGCCAGATCCCGCCTCCATGGACGTCGTCGTCAACCACCGCGGCCAGATCCGGGATCCACGTGCTTGGATCTGCCCATTTCCGGCACCTCCCGCGCGTCCCCGGCCTTCACAGTCTCGCCGGAGTTCCCATGCGCCGCCGCGTCTCTGCCATGGACGCCGTTCTTCTGTTCGGGCGGAAGGAAGAGGACGAGCAGCGCTGGCCTGCCAGGGCTGCCCGTCCTTCCCCGTCCTGGGCCGAGCCCATTGGGTGAGCGCCCGCTATATCCCATGCGTGCGCGTTTTAACTATTCGACGCTCACTGAATTTTTACTAAGTCCCCGAAATTTCCAGATTCAAATGCCCATGTTCATCATGTCATAACTTTGCATCCGTAGCTCCGTTTTGAGCGTGTAGCATATCAAAATGTTCGTCTCAGAGAGCACATCATTTCATCTCATTGCATCATTTTCATTTGAGTTCATCTTGATGCCCGAAATGCTGTTGGAAGAGTGCTATTTGAGATAATTGTCAGATCTGCTGCTCCAAATAGCTATTTGTCATTTTTGCCATGATTATTGTGTACATGATATGCCCCTGAGCTCTACATATGTTTTGTTATATGCTTTGTCATCTTTCCAGAGGTGTCATCCATGTATTTTTGTGATTTGTGTGGTGACTAGCACAAGCTTGCAAAGTGGAGCATTCGTTAATGCTGATTTCAGGGACTTAGCAATTCCACTAAGTCCTTGATCTGTTTTTATCAATATGCCATATGTTCATATTGTTTCCTAGTGATCCGTGCCTCTTTTGAGGATGATCAGTAAGGGTAATTTGTTAATCTTGTAGTGCTCTATCCATCCATGTCTTTGTTTACAATTATGGAGCACCCTAGCTTGAGTCAATCGAGCTCTACTTTTGCTATTTTGTGAATCTGGGCAGATTGTCTACTTGTTAACGATTTTGCCGAGGATGTTGAAGTTGATCCGTTCATGCTATGTTGTTGTTCTTGCCATGTCTAGCTTGTATAATGTGTATTCTTGATGGGTGTATGCTTAGATTGTCATGCCATGCTCTGTAGTGAGTGCATCGAGTTCGTAAACATGCCTACTCGTTAACATATTTGCATGCTCCAGTTTTTCACTAAGTCTGTAACCTGATTATGTTTTTGCCATGTTCACATGCTTGCAATTGTATTTTATGATCTCTTTTGGCTCAAGGTCACTAACTGACTTTTGTTAAGTGCTTTGAGTAGCTTCATGCCATGCCTTGCTTTGCCATGTTAAGTTCCTGTAGCATATAGTTTTCATACTCCAAAGTGTGCTACCTGATCTGAAATTCCAGGCTTGTGTTAATTTCACCAAGTCTGAAACCTGTTTACCAATTGCACTTTTGCCATGCTTGTTTGAACCTGTTAATGGATGAATTGGCCGTAGCTCAGTGTTCATCTTTTGTCAAGCATTATGAGTGGATCCCTGCCATGTATTTTGTTGCCATGTTTGAGTGCTGTAGCATATTTAACTTGTTGCATTTAGATGGCTACCTGCTGTTAATCGCAGACCGGTGCCATATTTGTTTTGCTTGCCATTTCCAAACCGTGCATCTGATTTCGGTGATCTTTATATCGATTTCAACCGAAATCATCTCCCCTTTCCAGTGGCACTCTTGAATTTCCAAGTTGAGGCCAGGTTCAGTCATTCCTTTGCAAATCATGCATATGCATCGCATACCGCATCCCGCATATCATACCATGTCCATGTGTTGGTTGTTTACTATGTTGTGTGCTTCTTTCCGGTGTTTGCTTCTTCGGGTTGGTTCCGGTAATGTCGCGTTTGTGAGGACCCGTTCGTCTATGTCCTTTATCTTCTTCATGGACTCGTTCTTCTTCCTTGCGGGATTTCAGGCAAGATGATCATACCCTCGAAATCACTTCTATCTTTGCTTGCTAGTTGCTCGCTCTTTTGTTGTGCCTATGCTGCGATACCTACCACTTGCTTATCATGCCTCCTATCTTGTTAAGCCAAGCCTCTAACCCACATTGTCCTAGCAAACCGTTGTTTGGCTATGTTACCGCTTTGCTCAGCCCCTCTTATAGCGTTGTTAGTTGCAGGTGACGATTGAAGTTTTTTTCCTTGTTGGAACATGGAGATCGTTCCTTGTTGGAACATTGTTTACTTGTTGGGATATCACAATATCTCTTATTTAATTAATGCATCTATATACTTGGTAAAGGGTGGAAGGCTCGGCCTTATGCCTGGTGTTTTGTTCCACTCTTGCCGCCCTAGTTTCCGTCATATCGGTGTTATGTTCCCGGATTTTCCGTTCCTTACGCGGTTGGGCTATAATGGGAACCCCTTGACAGTTCGCCTTGGATAAAACTCCTCCAGCAATGCCCAACATTGGTTTTACCATTCGCCACCTAGCCTTTTCTTTTCCCTTGGGAGTCGCGCTCCTGAGGGTCATCATTATTTTACCCCTCCCCCCGGCCAGTGCTCCTCTGAGTGTTGGTCCAAACTAGAGTCCTGTGCAGCGCCCCCTCGGGGAAACTCGAGGTTTGGTTTTAGTTGTATGGAGCGCTCATCTGAGTGTGCCCTGAGAATGAGATATGTGCAGCTCCTATCGGGATTTGTCGGCACATTCGGGCGGTGTTGCTGGATTTGTTTTATCATTGTCGAAATGTCTTGTAACCGGGATTCCGAGTCTGATTGGGTCTTCCCGCTAGAAGGAATATCCTTCGTTGACCGTGAGAGCTTGTGATGGGCTAACTTGGGACACCCCTGCAAGGATTTGAACTTTCGAAAGCCGTGCCCGCGGTTATGGGCAGATGGGAATTTGTTAACGTCCGGTTGTAGAAAATCTGAAGTTGACCTTAATTAAAATACATCAACCGCGTGTGTAACCGTGATGGTCTCTTTCCGGCGGAGTCCGGGAAGTGAACACGGTGTTAGAGTTATGCTTGACGTAGGTTGTTCTAGGATCACTTCTTGATCATAGTTGTTCGACCATGCTTTTGCCTTCTCTTCTCGCTCTTTTTTGCGAATATGTTAGCCCCCATATATGCTAGTCGCTTGCTGCAGCTCCACCTCATACCTTTACCTTACCCATAAGCTTAAATAGTCTTGATCGCGAGGGTGCGAGATTTCTGAGTCCCCGTGGCTCACATATACTTCCAAAACCAGCTTGCAGGTGCCGATGAGACCGTGCAGATGACGCAACCAAGCTCAGGAGGAGCTCGATGAAGATCTTGTCCTTTGTGTTGTTTCGTTCTAGTTGATCAGTAGTGGAGCCCAGTTGGGGTCAATCGGGGACCTTGTCACATTTGGGGTTCTTCTTTTATTTTGGTTCTGTAGTCGGACCTTGTTTGTTATGGATGTTGTAATGCTTTATTCATGTAATTGTGTGAAGTGGCGATTGTAAGCCAACTATGTATCTCTTTCCCTTATGAATTACATGGGATGTGTGAAGATTACCTCACTTGCGACATTGCTTTCAATGCGGTTATGCCTCTAAGTCGTGCTTCGACACGTGGGAGATATAGCCGCATCGAGGACGTTACACACAAGAAGCAAAAAATGTCCTCAAGTGAAGAGCGCAAGAAGCTGTGAATCCTGCTGTTTAGCTGATGCAACTGCATGTTATTTTGTGGAGCACTATGCATATGTGAACCTTGATGTTTAGCTGATGCAACTACATGTTACTAGACCTGGTTGTTCTTTGTATTAGCTTGTGTGGAGCTGCTTTTGGGGTGGTCCATATGCATGTGAACCTAGCTGTTTAGATTAGATGATGGATTTGACTCCTATGAAGTAATTTGTTGATATTTAGAATGTCTTGACCTCTTTACTGTGCTGCTGGTCATGATGTTATTATTGTGCTTACTCGTGGTCTAAATATTGTGTAATTATGTGTGATAGTAAGATTTTCAAATAGGTCATGCCAAAATTTCCTCTTTACAATTCTGCTGGTCATGATGTTACTATTGTGCTTATTTCTAGTCAGAATATTGTGTACTTATGTGCGATGGTTAGATTTATAAATAGGTCATGCCAGATTTGTAACCCATAAGCTAATGATACACTGGATTTAGACGTTACTCAATGGCAAAAGCAATATTTGGAAAAAACAAGAGTGGCAAAAGCAAAACAAAATAACTAAGGGCAATATGGTCTTTTCCCTACTCCGTTTGGTCAAAACGTCCATTGACCTAACGGAATGGCATTTGTGATAATATTATCACAAGCTAAGAGTGGTAAAAGTGAGAGATGAAATTCTAGAGTGGCATAAGCAAAGTTGGCAAAAGCTAGAGTGGCAAAAATAAAGTTTTCCCTTCTTTTTTCTAGATCACCGTCCTTTGCTTTCTTCGTTGTTGCAGGTGCCCGCCCCGGGTTCGTTGGTCTCAGTGGTGATGAAGATGGCATGACTGCATGATTGATGAAATCATGTATGATAATTGGCCAATATTGTTTCTGCATAATCGGGTTGTACGAGTGGCTAAAAACTTGAAATATTATGATGTTTGCATATTACCTCTTCTTATTTATTACATTTCGTTCCTCATCACGTACCTATGTAATATGTACAATCACGTCCAACTAGTCATCTCGGTGTCTGATCCATTGCCGGCCATGGCAACCATTTTTGCTGCCACGACAATATTTTCAGAAATGGTGCGATGGCAGCTGACCGAGTCCAAGAACCCGGGAAGGCAAAGGCACGTTGTGTTCCGTACGCCTAGGTCGGGCGTGAGTCCAATGAATACTGCCATTCGGGTCTTCGTTGGCTCAAGCTATGTCGTGTGCCAGCCGATGCGCCACGTCCCGTCGTGTGCTGGCGGTAGATATAGGCGTGGTTTTGAGTGGCCTATGGGTAGCCCCGGTGGGGAACAACACTGTTCGGGCACTCAACGCACCTGTGTGTCCGTCTCTTGCCGGCGTCGTCGCTGGCCGGCTTGGCCGTTGCCGTGTTCTAGGTGCCCCGGCTTGCTAAGGATGCTGCTGGGTATGGCGCTCTAATGTGCTTTTGAATATCTACCAGCAGGATGAGGCCGGCTGAAACCGTTGCGCATGGCATGGTTGCTGTTTCAAGTTTGAGTTCATTTTGACAGGATTTTCGGAGCTCGCTTTTATCTTTTCTTTGCATGTGTGTATTAATATTGGCTGTGTGCATTCTAATTATACAGTAGGTTGGACGTATGCTTCTAATGATTGTATTCTCTTGATGCTATGTTATGAGTCAGTAAGAAGTATCCTTTCCCAGAAAAAAGTATGTATGTTACCGTCCATCACAGGCCCATTAACTCGGAATGAGATGGACGATGCTCTCTTGTTTGACACTCGCACTTTTCCTTTGCCTCTGTCACGCTTGCCTGCTGCCTGCAAATCTACAGGGCCCATGATGGGATGCGAGGTCGGCACATAGAAGGAACCTGGATGCATGTGCTTGAGCCCATATGGCAATGTCGTCCGCCAGCTTCACCAAAGTGTTGCATGGCTTTCACTGTAGATAGGAAGCTGGGCAGCACTCGAAGCAGTCCTAGACAGCCTGGGTCGTCGATGACAGGAAAGTGCCTCGCAGACGGTTAATGGGAAACCCTAGCCTCCGCCGCCCCCGCGTCGCCCTCCTGCTAGGGCGGCTCGGGTGGAAACCCTAGCCTCCGCCGCCGGGCACGTTCATCCTCCCCCTTCCCTCCGCCGCCGCTAGAGGAGGTCGCCGGGTGTATCCCTAGGCGGCTGATGGCGGCGGCGGAGGCTCTCTTCCCTCCCGCGCCAGATCAGGTGAGGCGGGTCACCATGGCGTCGGGGTGATATCCCCCGATCTGCGTCGCAGCGGCGCGGCGGCGCGTCTAGGCGACGACGCAAGGTGGCGGCGTGGTGCTGGGCGGGGGCGGCGGAGCTGCTAGGTTCCGAGGAAGATCTGGTGGCACCGGTCGTTCGATGGGCTCGCGGGGTCATGGCGGCTTTGGTCGCGGTGGCCGGCGGCTCGGCCTGTTGGCGGCGGCTGGATCCCGGGGTGGCGGCCCTGGAAGGTGGCGGCAGGTGAAGCTCAGGCTTCCCGCGGCGGCATGGCGTGGTGATGTCCCTATCCAAGGCGGATCTGCATCGCCGATCTCGTGGTTTTGCCGCGGATTGGTTCAGATCAGAGACGGTGATGGGTGTGCGGGTTCATCTCGGCGGCTCTCGCGGTTTGGCGAGGTGGGGTGAGAGCCCTCCTCCCAGGCTCCAGTGGTGGCGCACTCAGGCAGTGGCCGGTGCGCAAGGGCTCCTACGGTGGCACTGTTGTTGCGGTTGGTCGCCGGATCTAGGCGGCTAGATCTAGGGCTTTGAAGGTGGTTGAGACAGTGCACAGGTTGTCGGGTGGATTTCTTGGGACGGATCCGGGTGAAAACTTGGTCTTCGGTCGTTGGCCGGAGCCGGTGATGAAGATGCCCTTATCATCGTTTCCTTCATGAAGGCATCATCGAGGTGAAGCTCCCAACCCCACCCAATACCTCCGGGGGAAACCCTAGATCAGCCGATCAGATGACGACGGCATTCATGTGTCGTTACCCCCTTGGGGGCGGCATTCTTGGAGAGGCACTCGGGCTCGAGGGACCAGCGGATGGCTTCTTCGGTGGAGCGGTGTTTATTTCTACATGTTCATGGCGGCGGTTCTCGGCGGCATGGAGCAGCGGAGGCTTGGCGTTAGAGGTGTGGCGATGGACACGTGCAGGAGGTCGATGTTGTCTGGCGTCGTGGTGGTGTCGATGACAGAGAGGCCTGACAAGATCGATGCTTCAGTACATGCTTTGAGGATGGATCGAGGGAAGACGGAGGTGACGACCTTTTGCAGCGTGGCGTGTGGTACTCACTGAGAGTGCGCCGGACCGGAGTGTTACCCAATCCCGCCTATGTGGCTTGGATGGGGCATCTGGCGTTAGATGTTAGGATTTTGTGCGATGTCTGTTTGGTATTTGGCCCGGACATTCGGCACCTCTTCATAAAGAGGATAGGAGTAGCGACAGATGTCGTCTAGATGGTGGCCTCGGGCTTACTGTTGTATTTCTTTATAAGGTCTTTGTGGATAATAAATAAATGGCCGCATGCATCTCTCAGATGCAGAGGCCGGGGATGATTCCTCCTTTTCTAAAAAAAAAGACGGCTAATGGGACTCTATGTTGTTTCATCCTCCCACGAGTAGGACTTCGTGGTTTGCCCGAACCTATCGTGCGGGGGTGGTCGGCCTTTCTATCAACCAGATCGTTGGTTGTCCTTGCTGGCCAAAGAAGGGCATGGGTGACTTAACGACCAAGAACCAAGCATGAAGGATGCAAACCGTAAGCAGATAAATGGCCGGTTAGCCACCGACATTACCCACGAACCACACGATAACCTTATATCGAAAAACCAAGGAAGTACAGAAGGACAAGCAATGTGGCATCCGGGTAGATGGCTCGCCAATGCTTTGCAACCTTCTAGCCATAGGGCCTTGATAGATAGAAGACTCGGTGTGGGCAGGGCAGCCGAGCAGGCGGGTGTCCAGAAGGCCCGGGTAGGTGAGGCATTATCATGCATATGCATAAAACTGAGGACACCCATGTGTTTTAAGCACTCAACAACCTATGAGTAACACACTTCTTAAAACAAAATTATGAAGTGTAATAAATCATAAAAAAAATTCAATCTCTATTGATGTAGATAAGTCTTTGAGATCAAGCTAATTGAACTATTATTCCAGAAAAGCTAATTAACCGCATATAAAAAAAGTAACTTAGTCGTATCACAACAAATTCTTAATGAGTAGTACATACATGTGGTTCGCTAGCAACATTACATTGTATGACTGCCCATGTTTAGATATGCTATTGGTGCTACAAATGTCAAAAACTACACCATTTGTGGTGGAATTAAATGATCACGTAAGTTTGGATGTGGTGTTTGGTGAAGCAATGATGATATCGAGGGCACAGACAACGTTGATCACTCACTGACTTCCTATAAATAAATATAGCTTCTTCTCCTATGTGGCAGCATCATATTTAGTTACCAGGGAGGAGAATGTAGAAGTGTGGAAGGGGAGTACCAATGATGAGTAGGGGTGAGCGGCACAGACAATCATAGGGGATGAGATGTATTGGGAATTTGAGTCGGGGGAACTTATAAAGGCATATTTCTTGGACAAACAATGAAGCTAGTAGGGCTCAGGACACTTGTGGCTCTTTTGACTTTTCGGGCAAACACATCGTGGCATTATGTTGTGAAGTCGGTGTGATTCCGTCTGGAGGATGCTTAGCTACAGAATTCATCGCTCAAGTGGGAATATATTTCATTATTCGGGTGCCATGCTAGTGCATCCAATCATGTCTCAGTTTTCCTGCTTGTTGTGACCGGTTAGAAACTTGGCTAATCCAGTCGTGTTATGCTTGTGTGTTATGTGAGCAAGAAAATCAACTAGCTAGCTCGTTTACTTGCACCGGATCACTCGATATAGCTACCTTGTACCTGCTGCTTCACTCGGCCAAACGCTTATACTTGCTGCTTCACTCTCAAGTTTGTTATTATCTTTTGCTGAATGTTTGCTCATGATGATTTATGGGCTCCTCGTATACAACTTTTAATTTACTACCTTAGTTGCTGATGTTTGCCATGTTTTCAGTTGTCTACAAGCCAAATTGAGGCCCAACCATCTTGCCAAAAAACGTACTACTAACACACCAAACTTCTATTCATGCTCTTACATTGGCTATGCTTTATTTTTGGCAGGGATAGTTGGGGCATAAACCAAACATACGTCACACATGCCTCACGGTCTCCCCGCCCGCCAGTCTTGGTCCCTCGCTTTCCCAGTCAGGTCAACTTGGTCGGGATAGGTTTATGGTGGTGCTCTGTGCAGAAAATGGGCAAGTTTTGTATATTGCCGAGCTTGAGACTGATTACTATAAGCCGGCCCAGCAAATGAAGCCCAAGCAGTAGGTAGCCCCTCCAACCCATTATTTTCTAGAGAAACAAATAGTTTCGCTCTTCTGGCAGTTGGGGCTATTTAGTTAGATTAATTTTTTGCATAAAATGCAGATTGCAGACATATCATTTTTGGTTATTTTTATACCATGAGTGGTTTTGTCCGGATAACTATTTTAACTAGATGATACCCTGCACATTGCAGCGGGAATTCATAAGCACATGATATAGGAAAACTAAAAGAATGTAAGATACATACAAAATTTTGATTATCAGACTACAGTTGTTGATTGTAGTGAAGTTTCACAAAACTGTATAGCTATTCTGTGTCATGAATCTGTGATTACATCATAGAGCTTAACTATTCAAGGAAGTGTAAAAAAGACACTTTCTGTATTAGAGACAGTAAATTATTCTCACCTGACAACTGACAAAGGAAACTTAAATATGCAAGCAGTAACTTCTTCCTGAATTGTATACATGAATATGAATGAACATTGGTGCAACATACATGTGTTCAATGTTCGTTACATCTAAAGATTGCATTGAAGATGCACAAATCCCTCTTGCTTCATGCCTAGCACAAAATATTCATCCTTCAGAATGGTAAACTTTGGAAGAGACCTGTGAAAATGGAAATGAGGCAAATATATTATAGTAACTAATAAAATGAAGAGAAAAAACTAAAGATCAGGAATATCCAACCTCATTGCTTCACAATGGACCAAGGTGAGCCATGTTATGTCCGGAAGTGGATCCTCTAATATTAAGGAGAGAAGTCACCTAAGCTATAGTACAATCTAATGCAAAACTAAGAAGGAAAGTCAGGGTCACTAGCAAATACTGTATTTGTCTACTGTAGCAGGTTATGTGGCTGGTTACTGTTCATGTAAATAAATTAAAAATTAATTTTATTGCATCATAATTTTGTTTGTGTGTAATTTTTGTAAATCTATACAATAGATTTGTAATTTGCAAATTAATTAAAGTCATTTTAGCCTTAATCATATGGATGTGAAGGAGGGAAGTTAGGGGATTGTAGGTTAGGTGACTTCTCTTATTCATGTTAGAGGATCCACTTCCGTTATGTCCAACGAAGATAATATATCTGTGACAGCCACAGATAGCTGCAATGTAAGGGATACTTCATACTGAAACTAAATTAGCATGTTCCAAATATTCACCACTTATCTGTCTTTGTCCTTCATCCACTAATCCTCATCCATAGCAAGGAGGCTAGTTGAATGGTACGAACAATAGTAGCAAATGCTAACTTGCTTAATTAGTCAACAGAGCTGTTTGGGAGACAAAAAGCCTAAATTACAGTAGAGATTTGACTTTAAGATAAAGGAAAAAATAAGTAGGGGTCTTCCCGACTATTTTTTGCTCAAAAAAATAAAGGAAAAATAAAAGTAGATAAATTGTAGTTTGGTTAATAATAATATACAGAAAGCTCAATCATGAATAGAGGGGATCTTACCATCATCTCTATACCCCATCGGTTATTAAATCTTGGATGTGAATTTACAAAGGGAATTCCATTACTAATAAACGTTCTTCAAACATGCTCTTTGATAATTTCTGTGCATCTGACAAAGAGAAGTGCGTGGAAAGTTCAGTTTTGGTAGTACAACTGTACAACATACAGATTGATGATACGTTGCCAGTCCTTCAACCAGCATATGAATGACATATATGAGTCTAGTTCGAGCAGGCTGATGGGTGCGTGGATCGAGTTGTACAAAACTCGTATATACTGTCACATAAGGGGGAATTTATCAGGAATTACACTATCATTTGGATTCGTGCATCTAAATACATGATACGTTGCCAATCCTTCAACCAGCATATGAATGTCACAGTGAAAATATGAGTTTTTACCTAAAAGTGGGATGGCAGCTGAGCAGAGGAACGGACGGCTTGCTCCTCGACGACCTGCAGTGGACTGCAATGGAACCACGCCCGACCCGCATCCTAGCGCTCAGGAGACATCGAAGGTGATGAAGAACAGCAGCCATGCAGGAGGAGCGGCTCCTCGACGACCTAGGTGTTCGACAATGGGATCATGGCCCAGCTCACGGCCCAGCACCCAGGAAGGCGTCGCGCGTCGCAGGCAACGAAGACCGAGAGCCGTGCGCGAAGAGCGGGCTTCACGCCGAGATTGGGTGTGGGGATCGCTGATCGGCGGCCATGCGGGAGGAGCGGGCTTGACGTCGATATTGGTTGGGGGTCACCGTGAGATAGGGTGAGGGGCTGCCGGCTCGACGATCTTAGCGGCAGCTAAAGCCTTCGCGGCGGCGGACTTTCCTGCCAAGTTGGATTGCGGTTCGAGCTTCTGCTTCTTGCCCATGGCGATGGCGAAGTGGGGAGATTGGAGGCGACGGCGAGGTGGGGTTTGACGGTTTGGGGAGGGAAGGGGTCAGATATGGGATGGACGGATGGTTGGCCGATGAGGCGACGATTCGCATCGCCACGCGGTCGTGTGGCTAGTTAATGGCGTGGTACGGGGGTGTTTTCCTTTCCTAAAAAAAGAATATTTTCGCCGCTGTGTGTAAGTGTATGCAGGTGAATTGAGCGCTGGGAGAGAAAGAGACTGACGGCCGATGATTGGTTGGTATTTGCATGTGAAGGTTGATGCGGCAAGCATGATGATGTGGATAGTGTGCATGTTGAAAGAATTGGTAGTGGTGAGGATCAACTTTTTAAAAATGTAAGATGTAAGATGTAAGATGAGAAAAGGTATCATGTACACTAGAGTTATACGGTATGTGCAGTGTATTGGCATGCATACACATAAAACTGAGGACAACTGTGGCGTTATAAGCATTCAATAACCTATGATTATAACACTTCTTAAAAGAAAAAAAATGAAGTTGGATACATCATAAAAAATGTCACAGTTTCTCTCAATGTAGGTAACTATTCTTTCGCATAAATAAAAAGATGCAGATAAGTCTTGGAGTTAACTAAACCGGATTAAAAACAAATTGTTAATAAGAAGTATATAAACATGTGGTTTGTTACCAGGATTCCATTTTATGGCTGCTCATGTTTAGATATGCTACGAGTGCTACAAATGCCAACAGCTAAACCTTTCATTGTGGAAATAAAAGACCACACTATATTAATTGGCATGTGATGTTTGGTGAAGCAATTATGATATCAAGGCCACACATCACATTGATCACTAACTGGCATCCTATAAAATAACTAGCTTCTTCCCCTATGTAGCAGGTTCAGATTTAGCTGTTAGAGAGGAGAATATCAAAGTGTGGGAAGAGAACAACAATAATGAGCAGAGTGAATAGCAAGGACCGTCACAAGGGATGAGATGTATTGGGAATTTGAGTCGAGGGCACTCATAGAAGCATGGATCTTAGAAAAACGATGAAGCTAGTACGTAGCTGCATGCTGGTGACTTTTTTCACTTTTCGGGCAAACACAACGCGAGGCTATGTTATCAAGTCGGTGCGATTCACACCGAATGTCATCGTTCCATAGAATTCATCCCTCGAGTAGGCATATATTTCATCACTGGGGTGACATGCTAGTGCATCCAATCGTGTCTGGCTTTCCTACACTGTTGCGCCTGTGAGATTCTCAGTTGTCTCCTATGATTAAGAAGTACCAAGTTTTAGCAGTGGCACAATGTAATTCAACCAGACAAATCGCAGAGTACCGCACGGTGACATGATGCGAGGATCAACCAACCAGCCGATTACCTGCTTAACATGAAAACACAAAGCTAAAGCGTAGTTTCCAAGTGAGGTGCTTTTTTTGGATCAATCACTCAAATAGCTAGACTTTCTTCCAAGAGTGGAAGAGTTGGCCAATTGGCTGAAGGGTTAACCAAGCCACCAGAGTATGAATCCTACCTACCATGCACAAAATTTTACTTTTGTCAAATAATCACCAACTCGGATCCGAATCAATCTGCACGTCTGATTTTTTTTCCAGGAACGACCCTCTCCCAGGAAAACACCCACATCCAAAAAAAATCACGAGCGGCCGAAAACTGCTCTTTGCCCTCTACATGTTACATTTACCAT
The DNA here is from genome assembly GCF_018294505.1 of Triticum aestivum. Lineage (NCBI taxonomy): Eukaryota > Viridiplantae > Streptophyta > Magnoliopsida > Poales > Poaceae > Triticum > Triticum aestivum. The sequence goes on from NC_057812.1 coordinate 19,905,647, forward strand.
GGTACTATAGCACCGTTCCTAAAATTGAATCAGTTAGCAGGACACTTTAGCGTTGGCCCTGTTTGGATACTTTAACACAGTTAGAGTTAGAGTTATTTTCTAACCCACTCTAACCCAAATAAGCATCTCTTCACCGGGATAGTTGGGTTAGATGGAACTAACCCACTCTAACCCTCCCTGTTTGGATACTTTTGGGTTATTTGAGCCTCCAACTAACCCAAACTAGCTCTAATCCCATGATCCAAACAGGGCCGTTGTTGTTACCACAAGCGACCTGTCACCATCGGCAAGTGACTCCGATCTTTAGCAGCATTGAGGTTAGCACCAAATATGGAGCGACTGCGGCGGAGGCCGGTGGTGAGCGCCAAAGACCAAATTGCGAGTCAAGCTGCTGTATTGGCGTCTACAAGTGGCGACGGCGGCAAGGTGAGTAGCACGAACTGCCATTAAGGATTTGCGTCTATTAATATAGTGTACTAAGCGAGAACGGACGGTTGGCTCTCAGCCTCCATGGAGGCCGATTTTTTGAAAAATCCAAATTTAAAATATTTGGTTTCAAAAAAATTTGAAAAAAATTGCACAAGTGAACATGGATGTGAGGCATATGTGTATAAAATTTCAGGATGAAATGAGTTGAAATGCGATCTGTACAAAAAATAAAAATTCATGATTTTGGAGGATGAATAGTAGCATGTGTTAAAAAGCCTCAGATTTGTCGTTTTTGCACAACCCTCATTTCAACATATTTCATCCTGAAATTTTACATAGTTGTGCACTATGCCTTCATCTATCTCTATATATTTTTTAGAAATTTTTGAAATGTAAAAATATGAATTTTCATGAATTTTGAATTTTGCATTTGGAGGCCTCCATGGAGCTCGGCCTCTAAAAGCAATTTCCGTGTACTAAGCTCCCTAGATTTGGATTCTTGTATTACGTCACGGGTCGTGGGTTGCTGGGGCCCGTCTGTAAGTGTGTGTGTGTGTGTGTGTGTGTGTGTGTGTGTGTGTGTGTCATTTTTCTTCTCTTCTCTATTTTTAAGTTTTCCCTCTTCACATTTTCGCTCATGAATATTTGCTAATTTTTTTTGACTATTAAGATACTAAGGTCTCTAGATTTGGAGCCTCCTCATGCATTAGGCTGGTTGTAATGGTAGTATCATAGCTAGTATCATGCATGCCAACTAGGCAATTTTGATGAGGTGGCATAGCATTAAATGAAGAAAGAGAGGGTGTAGTATCATATCATGATACCGTATCATAATAAATGCTATGCTACTTTGTGTCATGCATAACCATAAATAGAGTACTACATGATACTAATATATAATACTATGCATTAGGGAGGTAGTATCACACATTAGTATCATATGCATGATACTAGTATATGATACTCCCCATTACAACCAGCCTTAAGAGCTCTGAGGTTGCCGGGCCCTGCCTGTAAGGGTGTGTGTCATTGTTTTTTCTTCTATTTTCATTTTTCAATTTTGTTTTTATATTCCAAATCATGAATGTTTAATAAAATTTCTGAACATTTTTACAAATGCCCGATCACTTTTTAAATTCATGATTTTTTAATTTTTGAATATTTTTAAAGTTCATGATTTTTTAAAAGTTTGTGAACATATTTTCAATTTGCAAAGTTTATTCCAAATTTGTGAACATTTTCTAAAATCCTTGAATATTTTCTGTATTTTAGTGTATTTGCCTCTAGTTTGAATTCATCTATTTATCAAATGTGTATAATTGTCCGCAGTGGCTTGCAAATGGGAACGAGAAGAGATTGTTTTTTTTTGGGTGTTTTTATTCAAGTTTTTGTTTCTTGATGTACGTACGCATGGATCTAGATGATTTATAAAATTTAACTAGCAAGAGAGTACTAACCCATGTAATATTGCAGCGTCGTTAACATTATGCAGTGTGAATATAGAGGCCACTTAAGGTTAATTAACCCCCGGAATCCCATCAAAAGCAGTAAATCTCAACTCGTAGACTGTCAATTGTCGGCCTTAACCTTGAATCTAGGCGATTAATGCCCCTCGTAATTACTAAACAGTAAAACTGAGCTAGCTATGACCTCCCACAGCGATTTCACGTCCTAAACCGTTCGATCTGTTGTCTCAACGCTCCAGATCACTGCACGTCGCTCAGCCCGTTTCACCGCGCTAGCTCCCATAGGCCCAACGTCTCCGGGCTGCTGCTCCGCAGACCGACCTGTGCTTCTTCTGGTTAATCGGGCCGACGTGATGTGAAACGCGAGCGCAGACTTTTCCTTAACTGGGCTTGCATTTTAGGCCTGTGAAGAGAAGGCCTCGTTGGCCGACTATGTGGCAGCAACGTCTTTCTCAAAAAAATAAAAAATAAAAAAATGTGGCAGCGACGAGGGCGTCGATGCGGAAGAATGGTCTGTTCGCCGGCCGATCAGAGAAAGCGATTCGAACAT
>NC_057812.1:19908391-19919335 GCF_018294505.1 Triticum aestivum
CGATTCGAAGGGTTGGGTCGTGGGCGATTAATGCGAGGAAGGAAAAAAAATGTGAGGAGTAGATCTGCCGTTCCTATAGGACATTTAGGAGTGCTCGATCAAGTCTAATCTCCTCGTTCTGGAAGGCGGCGCGTACGTAGGTAGATGGAACCTTGGGACGACGTAGACGGCGGCAAAACAGTGAGCGGCCTCTCCACTTTCCTCCCTTTTTTTTGGCTTTTCCGTTGCTCTCCCCCGTCTGCCTCACCCATGATCGAGTGAGCCCAAAGCACCTGTGCAGCTGTGCTACTCGCAGCTCGCAGCTGTATGAGTGCAACTCCAGTGATGATCTGGATTGCTTTGTAGTCAATAAACATGTAGGATATTTTGTTTACTCAGATTGTCAGAGTCAAAATCATGGCGTGGATCTTCTTTTGGCTATCTTGATGAAACCTGCAGGTTTGAACACTCACATTATTAATTTCTTCTCATTTATTCAGTAGGATCATTACATGGAATTTTTGTCAAGAAATTGTTTGTGACAGTTATGACAAACCAAGTTAGAAGATAAAGATCTCCAAGTGCAACCTAAAATCTTTCATCGTTAACTCTAAATAAAATCATGCAATGCAGATGGATAGTCATGGTTACCCACTGAACCAAATGCACGTGGTGACACTATGGTACAGAGCCCTTGAAATTCTTCTGGCGCAAGACAATTTTTTGTCATATTGATGTGTGGTCAATTCGTTGCATTTTTGGAAGAAATGGTGAATCAGAAACAAGTGGTCTTCGGTTAAGCTCTTCCACAGATCTTTAAATTGGGCGGGCGCGGCAACGCGCGTCAACATGATCTAGTCAACCCTCTAGGGTACATTGCTACGGTTCCATTGTCACTACTAACCCCTCTCAGTAGCCAATATGTACTAAAAAACTAATCTACATTGTTGCACACATTTGCAAGATTTTTTTTGGTGGAGGGATAGAGATCTGCACGCACTCAAGCGGAATTCAACGAGGCTGGTGCATGGCCTCAGGCTGAATGCAGTGGGCTGCGTGCTTTGATAATGGCTGCAAAGTGAAGATTTTTCGGTCGACTCCAAGCACAATCTCCGACTTTCAGGTACATGTCTCTCTATAACCTCAGTTTTTCCTCCCTACATTTTTGCGGCGAAATCATAGGAAAGAATGCTCTCTACTGAATGAGCAGTAGAATTAGTATCTAAACAATTTACTTTTTATGTTCTTATATTCTTCCATTCCAACATTCTATCTAACTCGGAAGCTCTGACGTATGTAATGCCCACATTACAGGACCTTACAAGCCTAACTGGGCCCCAAGGTAAAAGGTTGATCAGTAATAGATGGCCGGATTAATGGTGAGTGCTTCTACTGGAGTGATGAGACAACTCCTGGGTATGCTGGCCATCCTCATGGGGGACAAGTTCACCAAGCTCATAAACTTGCGGAAGGAGGTAAGTTCTTCAGTGAGGATCTTACCAGCATGAAGGATGCCCTTGAGAGACTTTCAGATTTGGACGAGCTAGACAAGCAAACCAAAGGGTGGAGAGACCAAGTAAGGGAGATGTCATGTGGCATTGAGGAAATCATCGATGACTTCATGTGCTGTGTTGGGGCAAAAAGTGAAACCGATGGTTTTGGAAGGAAGACTGTGCGACTCGTTAAAAAGTTGAGAGCCCACCACCAAATTGCTGGACGGATCAATGAGATCAAGTAACTTGTGCTTGAGACAAGTGCACGGCACCAAAGGTACAAACTTGATATTCCAGCGTCAAGTGATGTAGCCATTGACCCACGAGTTGCGACACGATATGAAAATGTAGCTAACCATGTTGGTATGGAAGGATCAACAATGAGCTTATCAATTGGATCATAGACACCCTGCAATTTTTGTTGGCTCATAGACAGGGAGAAGCAGTTGAAGGTGGCATCGATTGTGGGATTTGGAGGTCTACATAAAACTACACTTGCCAACGTGGTATATGATAGGCTCAAGGGCGACTTTGACAGTTATGCTTTTGTGCCGATATCTCAAAAGCCAGACATTATAAATTTTTTCCGTGGTTTACTCTACGAACTTGGGGGTGTACAATCCTTTAATGATTGTGAGTTAAATGTTGTTCTTTGTTTGGCTTTTTGTGTGCGTTGGTTTGAATTATGCTGGGCACGTCTACTGCTTTGTTGCCGGGTGGTGTTGTTGCTTTCCGGTCTGGGTCTGACCATGTTTGATGTGATATCGGTTGCCTGTTGGGAGGACATTAGGAGGCTACTTGGTTTGTTCGGGTCTGGGTTGAGTTTGTCCACTCATGTTTGGTTGGATAGTTAGGAGGACAGTGGTATCCCCGGCTCGTCAGGGTTCAGCCTGGTGCTCGCATTTATTTTGGATTTATTTTAGGATTACTGGCGACGCGCGTTCAATGGGAGAAGACGTTCCCGTCGACTACGAGGCGCTACGGTGGCTTAGTAAAATCCTAGGATGATGTGCTCATAGGGATACAGTGTGCGTGTGTGCGTTCATAGGTGAGTGTATGCGCATGTATATGAACGCTTGCGTCTGTACTGTATTCAAAAGAAATTGGAGTCTAGCACAAGTGCACAACCCATGCAGAGCCGTGTAGGCAATAGGCACGCCGAACCAACTTTATCAAGGGAAGGATGTTTATTGTGAATGGTGTGCAGGTGATATTTACCAAAGACAAATAATATTGATCATTGCCCATGCCCTTCTTTCGCTGGCCAGCCGCGTCATTGTGCCATTGGGTAAAGAACTAATGAACTATTTTCCGGGGCTAGATGAGCTGGGTAAACGACATGGCACATCATGCACCAGGTTGAAAGTTGTGGCCCGACGGCAAATCCACACGTTGCACATCCATGGCCTACCCTGCCACGGTTTCCAGCCCGGGGCAAGTCGTGCCGAGTCTGGGATAAGAGTGTCTGGGGAAGGCGAAACAAATAGGATGTGCCTGATCGCATTGCCGGGTCTGGCATCGTAGAGACCGGATAAATTGGCCAGCGACATTAAATAGCCAAGCAACGACATAGGACCTCAGATAGTTCACTTACCTTTAGGTTGTGGTTGGACAGGGCTCGCGACGGCGAGGATTGAGCAGATCCGGCTGTAACCTCTTGCTCGTGCCAAGGTCGGGTTGAATGAGACGGGTGATGTTGTCTTCTCCCTCACAAGCGAGTTTCCTCCCATGATGGGATGCGAGCTCGTGGGCAGAAGGAACCTAGACGCGACTGATCGAGCTGTATGGCATTGTAGTCCACGAGCTTCACCATAGTGTTGCATCACTACCCCAAACAGACTTTTTCATGACGGTTTAGAAGATTCCTGAAGGTTGCGAGCTCTCCTTCAGGAACGTGCGACGTTCCTGACGTGAATTGGGTACCGAGGCGAATGGGCCGAGTCAATCCTGAAGGGCCGCATATTAACCTTCAGGAATACCAGAAGCCTTCAGAAACGTGGCCCATAGTCGTGAAGGGAGCCGATCCACGTCGGGAATAATATCTTCCGCACGTACGTGACGGTACACCGCCTTCAGGAACGTGGCTAGGAGCGAGCAGGGCGCGCGATTTACGCGAATTTTGGCTATGAGCAAGGATGGCGCGCGATTTTTCCGCCCGGGATTAGTTTTCGCGCCGGTTGTGCCCCTATCGCTGACGTGGATCGGCCCAACGTCAGGAACGACTGGTCAAAATCCCTAAGGGGGTGTTTGTTTTCAGGGACTTTTTTGTGTAGGGACTAGAAAAAATCCCTTTTAGAGACTTTTTTACCAAATGGGAGGGACTTTTTAGGGACTAAACTAGTCATTTGGGACTAAATGAAGAAGACTCTCAAGGAGAGTCTTTTTGGGACTTTTTGAGACTTTTCCAACAATGCCCTTTCATGCACCTATTGGCCCGCCATCCCATAGTGTTGTTTGATTGTTATTTTTCTATATACTAGGGGCAACGTGGTCATTTAATAACCTCTAGGAAAGGACTAGAGACTTTTCAGTCTATGAAAACAAATAGTAAGAGACTTTTTTAAGGACTAGAGACTTTTTAGTTGGGACTAGAAAAACTCCTAGGACTAGAGAACCAAACACCACCTAAAACAAACTCCTACGCGTCCCCATCCCCTGTTTTGCATCGCGCCGCCCCTCCTCCAAACCCCTCATGGCCGCCGCCCCCTCCTCCCAACCCCCCATGGTCGCCGCCTCCCGTCCGGTGTCGCCGCACCCCACTGCCGGCGGTTGACCCCACACCGCTGTTGCCCCCACTCCTCCAGCGCCATCTCCCCTCATCGACCGCCGCCCCGTCGCCCCATCGCCATCCAATCAATCGCCTCTCTCGCCGGCCAACGCAGCCCCTTCGACGTCCAGCCACCCCTCGTGCGCCCTCCAGCCATTCCAGCGGCGCCTTCATCCCCGACGACTGGCGCCCCTCGCAGACCCGAAGTACGGCGCCCCTCGCAGATTCACAGTACAACACTGCTTTGATCCGCATCGACCGGCGCTTCCAGCGCCGCCCCATCGACGTCCAACAGTCCCCCTCGTCGTCCAGCCACTCCAGCGCCTCCGGATCGACTGGCGCGTCCTCGTCTTCCAGATCTGACTCACTGCCTCGCCCTCTGTTTCCCTTCTAGTCCAGCCCCTGCAAACCGACCAAAAAAGGTAACAGCTTGTAGACCTTTCATGTTTAGTAACAGCAGAGTTCACTAGTAGCAGCATGCAGTGGTCATTGTTTAGTATTTGACACTTTTCTTGAGGCAAAAGATGCTATTTTTTTGTTGTTCTTTTGAAAAGATTGGCTCCAGCATCACTGGAGACTGTGATTAGTATATGATTCAGTTTTAAATAATTTGTTTTATGATTCCAGTGCAAAGGAATTGATAGTAGTTCCCATATGTCTATGTACAGAAGGCAAAATCAGGACGGTGTACTTCTACGAAGGCCAAGTTTGAGGAGTGATAGTGTTGCACCGCAGCCCTCTCCATTGACAGGTCCAATGTCCACTCTTCCACGGCTCTATACTTGTTTATGTAATTTCTTCATTGCCATGTTAGATCATTAACTGTTATATATTCCAAATTGTGCAATAACAATATTATTGAATGGCGGAACGTGAGTGGATGTATAGTGGTTGGACTCATAGTAAATCAACTGATGAGTGGTATAATAAGACATAAGAATTCGTAGATTTGCCTTCTCTATGCCAAGTGTAGTCCAGAATTGAAAGATTAAGTGTCATTGTGTTAAATATCGAAACTATGAGAGCAATAACAGGGATGATGTAGAGTTAGATCTGTGTCATTTTGGTTTCAAGCGGAATTATACTGTTTGGACTGCGCATGGTGAAGAGCATGTTGAAATTACAGACTATGTAGATGCTGCAGAGGCTGATCGGATGGACACTATGTTGAATGATCTAGCTGCGCGTGCCCCCCCAATTGAACAACAACCAATAGCTTCAGCCCAAGCTTTCTATAGAATGATTGATGATGTAAAAGAGTTGGTGCATGAAAATACAAGCCACTCAACTATGTCTGCCATAGCACGGTTGTTGACAATAAAGTCACAACGAAGAGTTTATCTGAATGCTAAGCAGACTTATAAGAAAATATATGTTGTACTCTTATCTGTTGCTATTTAGGATTGCAATTATTTTCAAATCTGCTTGGAGTTTCATTTTCTACATAATTGATGTTTATTTAGTTTTCAAATCTGTTTTCAGTTTGCCATTTTGTTTTGTACATAAATTATGCTGATTTTTTCTTTATTTAGTAATCTTGTATATAGTTGTGATCAGTTTGCTATGGATCTAACCCGTTGTCTCTATAAATACTTATAATTTGTGATAGTTTTATGGCAAGCTGGGATGGGAAGTACCCGAAGATCTTCTTGCCTACCAAGATGAGCTGATGGATGTCGGTGATCTGGTATGTACGCCACTCAACCCCTCTATGCAACAAACTTGAGCCTGTTCTAATCACAAATATCATGTTCTATGATAATAACATTGACTGGCCTTGTTCAATTTTAGACTATACTTGCGGTTTCATTTCCATGTACTCCGAGTTCTAAATTAGACACTGAAGCTACATAATCTCTTGCATGTCAAATTGTGCAGTAGATCTGAATTGCTTGAATAGGTGCAAGCTTCTGACCACAACTTCACTCTCTATTTGATCTAATGCTATGTTTTTAAAGCGTCCTTAAGGCGACGCCTAGGCGTCGAAGCGCTCCCCCTCCGCTTTGGAAAATCGACCGCTTTGGGCGCCTAGGCGTCCAAAGCGCCCGCCTAGGCGTCGCCTAGGCACCAAAGCGCCCCCCCTCCCTAAGGCGGTAAGGCGTCGCCTTAAAAACATAGATCTAATGATCACTATACTAGTTAGCATTTTTCATATTACACAAGATGTTGCTGCACTTCTTATCTTTCACATTTTTTATCTGATCTCAGAAAGATAACTTGGGCTTTTGGCTCGTTTACATCTGTTACTCATGTACTTTTAGCTACTGACCGTGCACTTGACTAGCGTATAAAGTGAGAATACTCTTTCTTTTTCATGTTTCACAAAACAGATGGGATAGACAGAATATATCACCTAATACAATTGCATGTAGTGAAGATTAGGAAAATCAATCTATGGCAATCAGTTGCTCCTGCTTTATTAATAGACTGTTCTAATACTTGTAAAATGTGCAAGTTCTGCTTTAGTGTGTGTTCGTTGTTTTACTTCACTATGCTGAAATCTGTTGCATTAACACTTTGCAGATGAATGAAACACCCCAAGCCCAAGAGGATGGTGGTACTCCAATGACAGATTCTTCACATGATGAAAGGCATGTTGATGCTGGTACTCAAATGGATGATCATGGTTCTGCTCCAACACATGAAAATCATTTAGGAATGCCATAGTTCTAGTTAGTGCTTGTATTGGTAACTATATGCGGACCCTTTTATTTGTCAATCGCTACTATTGATGGAATTTTAGGACTCTAGTATGTCTTTTGGTCTGGCTAATAACTAGTGTTAAGTTGAGCTTTTGGTAATTACGCAAATCTGGTGAACATGGAGGTTTGTGTAATGGATATATATTGTGAGCTATGAATGGGATGTCATCTTAAACTGGGCCACATGACCTTTGTTTGTGCATGAATATTAATAGCTGTACTACAATTGGCTGTGAATTTCAGTAATTCAATATTATTTTGATTTCTTGGGTTAAATAATCATTCCTGATGGGGTCATTGTGCTACCATGTTTAACTTTCCCGACGTAGCCAGCCTTCACGATTAGGAGGTGCTCATTCCTGAAGGCGACCTAATAACGTTCAGGAAAGCAGAGAGCATTCCTGACGGACAGATTCCTGAAGGCATTTCCTGACGGTGCCACCGTCAGGCATCACAGTTGGTCGATCATGGGGACCCCGACAGGAAACGCCGTCGGGAAAAACATTCCTGACGGCTACCTTCAGGAACACGCGTTATTCCTGACAAGCTGTTGCTGACGGGAAATTCCTGACGGTATGCCCTCATTCCTGATGATTTTGATGCATTCCTGACGGCATTTGGCCGTCAGGAAAAAATGCGTTTGGGGTAGTGCATGGCTTTCATTGTACCTGGCTGCTCAGCCTTACTGTGTGTATCTGCCTAACACTCGTGACGATAGGAAGCTAGGCAGGCACTCGAAGCAGCCCTAGCCGGCCAGGGTCGTCGATGACAGGAAAGTGCCTTGCAGTTGGCTAATATGACGTTATTCTATTTCATACTCCCACGAGATGGACTTCGTGATTTGCCCGAATCTATTGTGCGGGGGTGGTCGTCCTTTCTATCGACCCGGTCATTGGGTTGTTCCGGCCGACCAAAGAAGGGCATGTGTGATGTCATGAAGCAGGGAAACGGTCAGTCAGGCATGTCGTTAGCCGCTGACGTGAGCCACGAAGCACACATCGGCCTTATACCGAATGGCCAAGGAAGGATGGAAGGACAGGAAAGAGGGCATTCGGGCAGATTGCTCGCGACTACTTAGGAACCAGCTAGCTAGAAGGCCCAGGTAGTCAGAAGGTTCTGTGTGGGTAGCGCAGCCGAGCAGGCGGGTGTCCGAAAGGCCCGGGTAGGTGAAGTATTAGCATGAATATGCATAAAACTGAGGACACCCATTTGTTTTAAGCACTCAACAACCTATGAGTAAAATACTTCTTAAAAGAAAATTATGAAGTGTAATAAATCATAAAAAAAAGTCTCAATCTCTCTTGATGTAGATAAGTCTTTTAAGATCATTCTACTTGAACTGTTATTCCAGAAATGGTAATTAACTGCACACACAAAAAGTAACTCAGTCGGATCAAAACAAATTCTTAATGAGCAGTGCATACATGTGGTTTGCTAGCAACACTAGAAGAACACCCGTGCGTTGCAACGGGGTCACATCAACTTAAAGAGTTCAATATTAATATTCTCTAACATATCAAGTTACATTGGCGACCTTTTTTACCATCAAATCCTCTCACACACACACACTCTCCCTCCCTCTTCCTCACTCCCCCCTCTCCCTCTCTCTCTCTCTAACACACACACACACACATCCATCTTATTGGGTACGAGACCATAATCCATTTATTTCACACACACACGCTAATGCATAACAATATGGATTATGTGTATTATATTTGCCACCACAACTGAGGGAATTAATTTCATGTAAATCGGCCAGCCACATCTCCAAGAATACGCGGAGGAGGTGGCCCGGGTCGGCGTCGGCACCATCCGGCGCGGGCCACGGGCCCGCTTCCAAGTGCGTCTGCACGCCGGCCACTCACACCGGGTCCTTCAAGTGCCGCTTCCATTGCACCAACTCCCAGGGCCACGACCACGGCCAGGGCCAGGGAAGCCGTTCTTCGCCGCCTTCACCGGCCGCGGCCAACGCGGTGCCGCGGCACCCGGCCTCGCCGTCCTCGTCCTACGGCACCGTCGCGACCCAGTGATGCAGCCCAAGCATCGGTCTCGAGAACCAAGAACGCTCGACAATGAAAAGGGAAGGGAAGATCATATACATGTCATAAGAAAGGGAGTTTATTTACTGCTCCCTCTATGTATTGTTTTCTTTGTTTGGAGATTGATTACCATCCGTGAGTTAAGGTAAAGTTAATGTGATTGAGCGATTTATCTGAAAATCAAATATTTGCTTTCTAATTAATGTGATTGAGTGATTTAAGGTAAGGTTAATTAATTTAGATTTTATTTTTAGAGATTGTTCGTGAATGATTCTACATTACTAAATAACTTGCCCCAGTATGGAAAGTTCTGATCTGTTCAGATTTCTTTCGTTATGTGAGAGGGTGACGCGAAAATAAACCAATAAGGTGGAGGGAGGGGACAAAAAAAATCTTAGAAAAAAACCAGCGAAGGTGGGAGGAGGTACAAAAAATAACCATGGGAGGTGGGAAGCCGCCCTTCTTCGCCCCCTTCACCGGCCGCGGCCAACGCGGTGCCGCGGCACCCGGCCTCGCCGTCCTCGTCCTCCGGCACCGTCGCGACCCAGTGACGTAGCCCAAAAATCGGTCTCGAGAATCAAGAACGCTCGACAACGGAGAGGGAAGAGAAGATCATATACATGTCATAAAAAAGGGAGTTTATTTACTGCTCCCTCTATGTATTGTTTCCTTTATTTGGAGATTGATTACCATCTGTGAGTTAAGGTAAGGTTAATGTGATTGAGCGATTTTTCTGAAAATCAAATATTTGCTTTCTAATTAATGTGATTGAGTGATTTAAGGTAAGGTTAATTAATTTAGATTTTATTTTTAGATATTGTTCGTGATTGATTCTACATTACTAAATAACTTGCGTCAGTATGGAAAGTTCTGATCTGTTCAGATTTCTTTCGTTGTGTGAGAGGGTGACGCGAAAATAAACCAATGAGGTGGAGGGAGGGGACAAAAAAATCTTAGAAAAAAACTTGCGAAGGTGGGAGGAGGTACAGAAAATAACCATGGGAGGTGGGAAGCCGCCCTTCTTCGCCCCCTTCACCGGCCGCGGCCAACGCGATGCCGCGGCACCCGGCCTCGCCGTCCTCGTCCTCCGGCACCGTCGCGACCCAGTGACGTAGCCCAAAAATCGGTCTCGAGAATCAAGAACGCTCGACAACGGAGAGGGAAGAGAAGATCATATACATGTCATAAAAAAGGGAGTTTATTTACTGCTCCCTCTATGTATTGTTTCCTTTGTTTGGAGATTGATTACCATCCGTGAGTTAAGGTAAGGTTAATGTGATTGAGCAATTTTTCTGAAAATCAAATATTTTCTTTCTAATTAATGTGGTTGAGTGATTTAAGGTAAGGTTAATTAATTTAGATTTGATTTTTAGATATTGTTTGTGATTGATTCTACATTACTAAATAACTTGCGCCAGTATGGAAAGTTCTGATCTGTTCAGATTTCTTTCGTTGTGTGAGAGGGTGACGCGAAAATAAACCAATGAGGTGGAGGGAGGGGACAAAAAAACCAGCGAAGGTGGGAGGAGGTACCAAAAAACCATGGGTGGTGGGACGAAAATAAACCGCACGAGGCTACCAACTGCTTCATTAGGAGTAGAGATTACATTGTATGACTGCTCATGTTTAGATATGCTATTAGTGCTACAAATGTCAAAAACTACACCATTTGTGGTGGAGTTAAATGATCACGCCAGTTTGGATGTGGTGTTTGGTGAAGCAATGATGATATCGAGGACACACACAACGTTCATCACTCGCTGACTTCCTATATATAACTAGCTTCTTCCCCTACGTAGCAGCATCATATTTAGTTTCTAGGGAGAAGATCGTGAAAGTGTGGAAGGGGAGTAGCAATGGTGAGTAGGGCGAACGGCATAGACGGTCATAAGGATGAGATGTATTGGGAATTTGAGTCAGTGGAACCTATAAAAACATATTTCTCAGACAAACAATGAAGC